>NC_141827.1:17489798-17682298 GCF_982586985.1 Callionymus lyra
CCTGCAGATGTACGACATTGCCGTGGCTTTTAAAAACATCCTCTCAAGAGTAGTCAACCAACAGCTTTCCAAGCCTGAAGTGGACGACGACGACGACCGTGAGAGGCCAGAGTCTGATCATGTATCCGGCAGTGAGCCGGAAAATATCAAGTCAGAAAAGAAAAAAGAAATGGAGAGTGAAAGCAAAAATGAGCCAGCATCTAAAAAACCCTGTTTGGATACCTCAGGTCAGTCCACACAGATTTTTACTTAACTAATTCACTAAACACGCTTCTTACCAGGATTTCTTATTGCAAGTCAACTTGAGAAATTAATATCCTATGTGTCTTTGTTTATGTTGGGGGGCTATATTGGGGTCGGTTTACTCTGTCGGTGCTTTTACATTTTTTAATATTTAACATATTGTACTGAATGTAAATTGAATATTTTTCCCACCCAGCTTGCTTTTTTAATCCGATACTCTTTTACTGCAACTTTTAAATGTATTTATTTTGTTGTCATTCTCACTATTTGGATTGGTTGTTAACAATCGTGTCTTTTATATTTGTTCAGGCTTTTCTTGATTTTCTGGAACTCCTGTGTTGTTCTCAGTATTATCTTGACCTTTAAAGTATATATTTTATTGAGTATTGTTTTCATTGTTTAAGCGCTTTGTGACCCTGGTTTGGAAAAGTGCTATATAAATGCAAATTACTTACTTACTTATTCAATCTAAATCTTATCTCTTTCAAATGTTGGCACCACAAGACATTTCTTTAATTATGTTAAATATAAGTCAAATAATTTGGGCCACTTGTGTATGACAATTATATGTTGCTACCACAAAAGTAATTATTGATAGCTTTTCCATAATAACAAAATACCTCTCAGGAATAAGAGATTCTGTCAATGCAGGAGCTTTTCTTTTTTTTTAACCAGTGTGTCAGTTTCATCATGTCGACCCAGTACAGTACAGTACGCAAAGGACTGACAACACTGTTGCTCGTCCTTGAGCAAGAAGAAAGTGTTCAGTCTTTTAAGTTTGCCTTTCTTTTCCCCATAGTTTTTTCCATTGCCGAATCTTCACAGAAACACCTTGACCAACATAATTTGGCCGAGCCGAAAGAGGCTTTCAGCGACATGGAAGATATTGTGGAACTGTTGAGCAAGGCAGCAGCCAGCAGTTTGGATGAAGTAAAGAGACAGGTTTGCTTACATTTTTTAGTTCAACCATTGTTTTCAGAACGTTAATTATTTTGTATTTATATATTTGTGTACTTAAATTGCTCTAATAATCAACAAACAATTATAAATGCATTTAATTTTTATTGCATTTTAGACACAACTGAGTCTGCTTATGTGTAGAATTGAACAGTTTTTCTTCTGATTTTCTTTTCTCCAGGTCGTGCATCAGTGCTGTGAGGAGCCTGGTGTTGAAGCAGTCATGGAAAAGCTACGGTGCAGAGTGAAGGACGGACACCTCAGTGACACAGACATCCTCAAAGTGCTGCACTGCGTCACGAAGGAAACATCCTCCCCTGTTTCTGAACTCCTTGTTTCCTTTCTGGCAGGTGTTTCTGGGATGACAGTTGCAGGTACCATTTACATTACTAGTACTAATGCTAGAGTCAGTAAAAACAAAATTGAAGGTAAAAAACAAATACTGTCTATAAAACCACAAACAGAAATGAGTAAAGAGATGAGTAAAAAAAAGTCTACTGGCAGAAAGAGAGAGGCTAGTTTGACAATGTTTTTTCTAGTCAGAGCACCTCTGATCCAGCTTTACACCCCAGCTCGGGCTCTGAGGTCTGTGGATCAGAATCTACTTATGGTTCCTCGCACACGGCTCAGGACCAGAGGAGAGAAATCCTTCCAGGCTGTTGCTCCTAAGCTTTGGAACGATCTTCCTCTCCCTCTGTGTTTGATGATCTACTGACTCCTTCAAGAAACATCTTAAGACGTTTTTATTTGTTCAGGCTTTTCCTTGATTTTCTGGAACTCCTGTTGTATTATCAGTTTTATATTGACCTTTAAAGTATATATTTTATTGATTATTGTTTTGATTGTTTAAGCGCTTTGTGACCCTGGTCTGGAAAAGCGCTATACAAATCAAAACTACTTACTTACTTACTTACTTACCCTCAGCATCTAAAAGATCAATGAAATCCTGCGTGATCCTGGTGATGACTGAGGATGAGAGGATACAGTCCAAACATCGGCGTTTACATGCTGCTGGAGTTGACATATTTTGATTTAAAAACAAAGGAAAGCAGTTACGACTTTGTCAACATTTATGCCGTCTGTAAATTCTGAGATGCCGGAGTCATATAATCAGAGAATACTACATATATATCCTTTTTTCTATATTATCATAGTACATTTTGTTGGTGCCCCTGTATCGTTTGGCCAGATTCTTGCCAATACACATCCAAAGTGAGTGTCTAAAGCTCTGCTTGTCTATACTTTTATATATTGACGTTATTAGTATATTGATAGTTCTTGTAAACAGGAATACTCACATGCCATCATCAATGTGGTTTCTACACCTCTGACTTTCTGGGTCTTATGTGTCTTGATATTTTAAGTATATATTTTAATTGTGTATTGTTTATGATTGTTAAAGCGCTTTTTGACCCTGGTATAGAAAGGTGCTCTAGAAATAACCTTTACTGGGGAAGCTTGAGATAAAGTTTGCATTTCTGGTTGAACAATAGTTGAAAAGGGTATTATCATCCAAAACATTTTATTACTATTACATTTACAAAAGGTTATTGGGTTTTGAAGAAGACACTTTGGTGGGTTGAATTGTAATTGTTAACTTTTCTTTTATTGATTGGATTGTTGCCTGGGAATGTGTGTTGTCTTAAAATGAAGTCTACACAATAATTAGTTGAGAAGAAAAACAGATATTTAGTTTTCTATTGATAGCACGATGAGTGTGACCTCCTTACACATATTTAAAGTTTCAAATTAAACTTTAGACACAAATTAACTTTATTATCCTTGTTTCAGGAAACAATTTAAATGTATTTTTATACTTTTTTCTTAAACTTATGAGATGCAAAACTTATTTTGTTTTCGATAGATAAAGACGCATCAACAGAGCTGGAGAGGGTCAAAGGTGAAGAGCAGCAGCAGGATCAGCAGGAGGAGTTGGTGGAAGAAGAAGATCAAGACAAAGAAGAGGAGAGTCCTGAGCTGACGAAGGATCCTGCCTCAGACGCACAGCGCTCTCTAGCATTCTCCTGCCGCTGGTGCAAGAAAGGCTTTTCCTACAACTGCCGGATGCTGGCGCACCAGAAACGCTGCTCCATGTCACAACAGCAATGTCCAGACTGTCCCAAGATGCTTGATAGTGTGAAAGCCTTGCAGCGCCACCGGGCCGAGGAGCATGGCAACGAGGCCGCGAACAAAAAAAAGGCGGCCTGTGACATCTGTGGGCGCACCTTTGCGCACCCCTCAGGTGAGCTGGTTCAGTTTATTCTGCTTTATCTCAATGAAATATTGACTCATGGCTGGTTGAATATTAGATCGATAAAAGTGTTAATCCGATTCAGCCAGCCAGTCAGACCATGTTCTGTGTGTGTGTATGTAAAAGTCTATTATTTGTGTCTCAGGAATGATTTATCACAAGCGTACGGAGCACTTCGAGGAACGGCCGTTTGTCTGTGAGAAATGTGGCTCAAAGTTCGCCGCCAACTCATCTCTGAAGAATCACAAGCGGCTGCACACCGGAGAGAAACCTTACGAGTGCAAGCAGTGTGACATGCGATTCAGTGTGGCCGCAGCACTCGCCTACCACACCAAGAAAAAGCACAGCGAGGGTGAGACTCCCACTCTCATACTCCTGGCCTTCGTCGTCTTCATTCTATCTTTGTGCTTCAGGGAAGATGTACGAGTGTCAGTACTGCAAGGTGGCCTTTGCTCAGTCGATTGAACTAACCCGACATGTGAGGACACACACTGGAGATCGGCCGTACGTGTGTCGAGAGTGTGGAAAAGGCTACAGCCAGGCGAGTGGACTGACGGTCCACCTTCAGAGTGCCCACAGTGAGTTAATATGTTTCTCTGCTTGATTATCAAGGTATGCTCATAAAAACAGGAGGCTGCATCCTTACAGCTTTATTCTCTCTGATGCTGAAGAAAAGCTGATGACAAACTATAAATAAAACATTAGTTATTGATCGTTCCCCCAAGACTTTGCTCATTTTCTACTCACCCTCATGTCGACTAAGGGGTGGTGATTTTAAATTGTTTTTTTTAGAGACAAAAATGTATGTTCATTTTAATGTAGCTACTGGTAAGTTACGTCTTACAGTAACAGTTTTTGTTAAATAAAAAGTAAACTGAAGTAGAGCGCTGCTCGTTTTTCATGCATTTTTGGAAAATGGAAACAAAATGGAAACAAATGGAAACAAAACATTCAAATTAAATACCCACATTTATAAAAATGCGTATTTTTCAAAACTCAAAGCCTCATCAGAGATCTGAAAGAGCCGCATGTGACTCCGGCTACACCACGAGTCTCCATAGTATAACTCCTCAAGGCTCGGTAGTCAAAGGTGGAGTAATACAGAGTAATACGTGATGGGTACTGTGCTTAACATAATGTTATTGATATTATTATATACTGTTTGTATAATTTATTAATTTATATTGCACCTATAATGCGTATAGAATTATAGGTGCAGGTGCATTACAGGTGCACCTCATAGTCGGAGAAATATAGTAAATGCTTTGTTTCATCTAACATAATTTTTCCCACATTTACAACTAACATGCAGACATTCATGCCGTTCTTTTCATTTATTTTTGTGTTGCAATTAATCTAGGATAGCAATGCAATGTAAGTAAGTAAGTAAGTAAGTAATATTTATTTATATAGCGCTTTTCGAGACCAGGGTCACAAAGCGCTTTAACAATCAAAACAATACTCAAAACAGTACATACTTCAAAGATCAAGACAACACCGAGAACAACAAGTTCGAGAAATTCAAGGAAAAGCCTGAACAAATAGAAACGTCTTAAGATGTTTCTTAAAGGAGTCAGTAGACTCCATCAAGCGCAAAGAGAGAGGAAGATTGTTCCAAAGCTTAGGAGCAACAGCCTGAAAAGATTTCTCTCCTCTGGTCCTGAGCCGTGTGCGTGGAACCATAAGTAGATTCTGATCCACAGACCTCAGAGACCGAGCTGGGGTGTAAGGCTGGATCAGATCAGTGATGTAAGGAGGAGCCTGACCATGAATAGCTCTGAAAGTAAGAACCAGAATTTTAAAGTTGATCCTGAAAGAAACTGGAAGCCAGTGAAGAGTTTTAAGGATCGGAGAAATGTGAGTTCTCCTACTTGAGCGGGTCAGAATTCTCGCTGCAGAGTTCTGAATCAACTGCAGACGAGACAGATCCTTCTTGTTAAGACATGAAAACAAACTGTTACAATAGTCCAGACGAGAAGAAACAAACGCATGGATTACAAGCTCCAGATCATGTTGTGACAACATTTTCCTAAGTTTAGAGATTTTTCTCAGTTGAAGGAAACAGTTTCTGGTCAGTTTTCTGCAGTGTTGAACAAGAGACATGTCTTTATCAAATACAACACCCAGGTTTCTCAGGCTCAGTTTGACAGACTGACCTAAGTCACCCAAGTACTGACTCAACCCTGGAATCTTATCATCAGGAGCAATCACCAGAGTTTTAGTTTTGTCCACATTAAGCTGTAAAGTGTTTTCACTCAGCCATTGTTTGATTTCTAGCAAACAATTGACTAAGCTGTTCAGCCTTTGGGGCTCAGTTGGGTCAAAAGAGCAGTAGAGCTGGATGTCATCAGCAAAAATGTGATAAGAAACATCTGGAAATCTCTGAATGATTTTACCAAGGGGAATCAAGTACAGCAAAAACAATAAAGGACCCAGAACAGAACCTTGAGGGACTCCACACAACAGATCTGCCGATTCAGACCTCATTTGATTGGCAGATACACTAAAACTGCGCCCAGAAAGGTAAGATGAGAACCATTCTAACACAGACCCAGACAGTCCCACTTCATCCCTTAGTCTTCTCAGCAGGATCTGGTGATCAACTGTGTCAAAGGCTGACGACAGATCCAAGAGAACCAGAACAGTGAATTTACCAGAGTCAGCTGACATCATGATGTCACTGGACACTTTCAATAAAGCTGTCTCCGTAGAGTGATGTTTACGGAAGCCAGACTGAAACTTCTCATGGATGTCGCTCTGATCCAGGAACAAAGACAGCTGCTCGGACACCACCTTCTCCAAGATCTTGGACAAGAAAGGGAGCTTAGAAATAGGCCTGAAATTACTGAGGTCAGTTGGGCCTAAGCCTGGTTTTTTGAGCAGAGGCTCCACAATGGCATGTTTAAATGCATTGGGAAAAACCCCTGTGGAAAGGGAGAGGTTCACCATATTGGTAACCCAGGGGCCAATTACATCAAATACTTTGATAAAAAGCCTACAAGGAAGGACGTCATCTGAGCAAGAGGAGGGTTTCATCTTGTTCACTAGTGCCGAAATATCACCCAAAGATACAGCAGTGAAGGATGACCAAGAGGAGGAGATGGGCTCAGAGACAGTAGGGGTTCCCAACAAAGGGGGAGAGATTTTCTCTTTGATCAATTTAATTTTGTCAATGAAAAATCTCAACAATGCGTTGCTGTCAGCTTCACAGAAGACCGGCGTGATTTGAGGAGCAGGAGACACGAGAGAATTAATCGTGTCAAACAAAACTTTGGGGTTTTTCCTATTTGCTGCTACCAGTTTTCTGATGTAATCAGATCTAGCAGTTTCTACCATCTCATTGTAAGAAGTCAACAGATCCCTGAGGTGAAGTCTGTGCACCCCAAGTTTAGTAGACTTCCAGAGACGCTCAGTCTTTCGACAAAGTCTCTTCAGACTCAGGAGATCTTCATTTGTCCAAGGGCACCGTTTTTTATGAATTTTCAAGTTCGATTTAACAGGTGCCACTTGATCCAGTATTTCAACACAATGATCAGTGTAACAGTGAATCAAACTGTCCACATCTGGACAGTCATCAAAGGAAAGACGGTCAAACATAGCAGAAAAACTGTCTGCAGTATCGGCTGAGATGACACGCCTCTGAGACTTAACTTTCAAAGGCTTAGGTTCAGGGATGAAGTCCAGGTTGAACAAGACAAGAGAATGATCACTCAGATGGACATCATGTACAGATACATTAGAAATGTTCAGGCCAAGAGTAAAAACTAAGTCTAAAATGTGGCCTTTTTGATGAGTGGGTTCAGAAACATGTTGCTCAAAATTAAAGGCTTCAGTTAAAGTTAAAAGTTCTTTAGCAGAACAAGATGTGACGTCATCAACATGAAGATTAAAGTCTCCAAGAATAAGAACAGATTCCATCTGAATAATGGAAGATAAGAAGTCACTAAAGTCTTTCAAGAACACTGTCGCAGGACCAGGCGGGCGGTAGATTGACACACAATAGAAAGGTCTTGTAGAACCAACCAAGATCATCTGAGACTCAAAAGAAGTGCATTCCTGTGTCTGAATCACTTTGCAAGAACAACTCTCCCTAAAAACACTAGCAAGACCTCCTCCACGACCAGAGAGGCGAGGCTTCCCCAGGACAGCGCTCCCTACTGGACAGAGTTCGTTCAGATGAATAAACTCTTCCTCTCTCTGCCAAGTCTCAGAAAGACATAATAAATCCAAATTAACTCTTGTGAAAAGATCATTAAGAATAAAGGATTTATTAGTAATGGAGCGAACATTAAGAAGTCCCACATTCAGCACCGATGACGTCACTGACGACGCCGCGTCACTGACAGGCGCGCAGATCGGGATCTTTTGAAGCGAACAGCGGTCACGTGGGTACCAGCTGTCTCTGAAGTTCAACTCGGTTGTAAAAGTCGAATTAAAGAGAGGAAATGAAAAAATCTTACCACCTTTCGTTGAGGTCTGGACAGACGGCAGCGCTGATGTGTCATCACACACAGTGAGAGGAATGTCGATCAAACATCGATGACGTTCGATGACATCAGAGTTGTTCCGAGCGATCGCGACTGCGCGTCTCATCCTGACCTGTACTCCAGCCCGACTCGATCCCTTGTGGAAATCGCCCGGTACTCGAGAGATCAAACGATATTCCACAGAGTCCGAGTCGATGAGAAGCGGAGCCGGAAACATATTCACCGGACGTTGGTAACGGTCGCGGTTATAATCTTCCATCGACTCTCTGATGTTGAAAAGAGCATCACGATCATAGATCCGAGATGCTTGAGACATATCTTTAGTGATATGAGCATAATATCCGGACAAATAGTCGTTAAAACGACTGTTTTTGGCAATTATTGCAGGAGCTTACGTTTCAAGCAGCCGATCAAAGGCTCACCGGAAGCGGAATGTCGTAAGATTCCAGTGATGACTGAGGACGAGAGCATACAGTCGACTCGGCATTTAAAGCTTGTGTTTGGATATATTTTGTTGTGAAACATATGACGGCAGTTATAGTCATGTGGTCTGTAAATTCTGCCACACCAGAGTCGTGCACTCGGACAATTCTACAAATATATCCTTGTTCCTGCAGAATCACAATATACTGTAATGTATCGTTGCCTCGTATCGCGATACGTTTTTTTATGCAATACAATATGCCGTCTCTGTAGGCATATAAATAATAATTGCCTTTCTGATGCTGTTTATCTTTGTATGTTCATGAATAAAGGGTGAGCCTTAGTATAATATTTATGATATACTGAATTATTATATTTACTTCAACATATTCCTGTTGCTTTGTTCTACAGTACTGTTTTCTTGTTGTAATATACCGGCCGTTGAACTTCTCCCTGCAGACATGACGGAGCCGTACGACTGCCCGAAATGCTGCCTGACTTTCACCTCGTTGGAGGAGCACCAGGAGCACGTGGAGAAGTTCCATAAGGAGTGCCATCAATGTCATGAATGCGACAAGATTTTTTATAGTGCCGCCATGCTGGACAAACACAAGAACACCCACACTGTGTCCAAACATTTACGGTGTGACCTCTGCAACAAAACCTACCAGGTTAGAACACGCAAGGCCTTCATGATGGAAATGTTTTGTGGTTGACGTGAGTATGTTATTTTCTCTTAGCAACTATCGGGTCTTTGGTACCACAATAGAACCAACCACCCCGATGTTTTTGCAAATCAGACCCGACAGCTGAAGAGTCTGCTTCAGTGCAACCTCTGCTTCAAATTCTTCCCCAGCGCCACCTCTGTGGCCAAACATCGAGCAACTGAGCATGAAGGTGGGAACAGCTTTATAAATCTAAATTGATGCTAAATAATATGTACTGTTTGGCTCATATGGATTAATACGGATATGTTTTTCACTGGTCGTCTATGCATCAAGAGCACAGCCGGTTCCCCATCAACCTGTCCTAAATGTGTGTCTTCTAGGTTCTCTATCAATGCATCAGTGTATGTTCTGTCCTGCGGTACTGGCTGGTGAGGAGGAACTGCAGGAGCATGTGACCAGCCAACACGACATGGGTCAGAGCAGTGTTGTGGTAACATCTCAACAGGAGCTGCAGGAGCATGTCGCCTCCTGCCAAGCAGACCTGCAGACACAGCGACAGGACGGCAACCTGTCTCCTGGGAGAGTGAGTACTGCAATTCAGGTGGAAGATTTGATGTACCACTGTTTGAGTTTATGCAGTCCACTTATGCATCATTTACACACCCACAAGAAGGAAAACACAAAGATAAATGTGTGTAATTGTGCTTTTAAGTTAAAGGTTTATCTGGTTATTAACAAAAGTTACCAGAGGTTAATTTGGGAAAGGTCTAAACTCAATAATGACAGTTCTGGAAGTTTGCATCATACTATATAGCTCCAAATATATGTTTAAAATGTTGTTGGCGTGGCTTATATTCAGGTGCACTCTATAGTCGCTGAGTTTACGGTAATGTTGTTTAAACGCCCCATTTAACACTACCGGGCAGAAACCTAGTGGGTCAAGTCATTAACTTATTTTGAAACGACCAGGACAAAGTCCCTGTTGCTCTTCTGACTGTAAGAGGGAGACATAATGTACCAAAATACTGTACATAACAAGTCCGTGAAGATCTTTTGACTGTTAACAAAATGTTAAATGTTTAATTGTTGTGCCCTATGAGTTATCATCGTTACCATTGTTCTTCTCTTCAGGTGGTCCTGGCCTCTCCTGCAGTAGAGGCTCTGGTCCAGCATGAAGCCCAGCAGGTCTTCGTGACCATGGCAGAAGGAAAAGAAGGGAGCAGCTCCTCGGAGGTCGTGGAGGTGAACATGTACGACTTGCTGAACAGTGCTGTGACCTTCATCTGCGAGAGCAAATGACCTTCGAACAAGAGACATCGAGGCCATTCAATGAGTTGACATTGAAGATCTGCCTATGGATTCACTTTTCTACGTGTGGCAGGACTTGTCTTCTTCTGTTGCGTCTGGTTGAGGTCGTGTGGAGCACCGTGGTGTCACCACTATAAGAAATTTGACATTGTTAGAGGAGAACTTGCAGTAGAAAAGTAGAGGCGGTTTGTTGAAAATTGAAGATATTTATTACATTCCGTTTCTTTATATTTTATTTATTTATTTATTTATTATTCAGTGTTGTTTTGTTCCACTGGTCGGCACTTTCTTGTAAACACATGTCTGGAAGTTCACTGTTTGTATGATTAAAAAACAAGAATCAAATGTTTATAAAATCTTTTTTTTGGTTGTTGGGTGTTTGAGTGGATAACTATTTACTGTACACTTTCAAAACATCAATTGCGAAAGTTAAAATTATGAGTTCTTAATGTATTTATATCAGATGGTCGCATACCTTAGTGCAGTGGTTTTCAAAGTGAGGCCATAGAAAATTGGAGGGGAGGGAAAAAAAGTGAAATTCATATAATGTGAATTAACAAGTGTTTATGCCTTAGTGCACAACACACATAAATGGTACAAACTTGAAAAAAAGAGAATTTACACATGTTTTCATTAAAAACTATCAAAAATAATTATATTATTAGATTTCAACTTTCTAACATCATTCTGGAGGTTTTTTCTGTGATTTGACAAAACAGTTAGATTGTCAAAAAATGGAAAATAAAAGCAAGCAGTTGGATGAAAATTTGAATTATTATGACACAACACACTTCAGGTCCAATATGACATGTTGTCACGTGAAACTTTATGTTTTAAGTTAAATCATTTGGAGGAAGTATGTCAAAAAATATTTACACCTTATATTGTATGTTTTATTTGGTTAAAAAATAAATACATCTGGCTTATAATCATACATTTAGACAAATGTAGATTTTTGTTTTCAAAAAATAAAATATTTAAACACTAATTTGATGAAAAGAGGTCATTTTTAATCTCAAACTTGTCTGTAATTCCATATTCCTGTATTTGTATATATATAAAACTAGTGAATTGGTTTATTAATATTAATAATATACTCCTTGACGTTACGAATTTCAAAGAAGAGCCTCAGTAATATGTAATTTACCACAAGTTGACGCTGTTTTTATACAAAGCCTACATTTATTAATTTATTTATGCATTTATCTGTAAGGACGATTTTACAGAATGTATTTGAGAGCAAATAAATGTATAACAAAAAAAACCCGCAAACCATCAAAAATATATATTTTTCAAACATGAAGCAATTGTACATTCATTCAACAGACGACAAACACTTGTCAATGATTGTCTTCTGAAGGTTGTCAGGACTTTGTTGCCCAACCCCTGAACATGAGTCATACTGTGTCATACATTTCATCATGAAAATAAACAAAACATTCATTTATAATGATAAGTTTCAGACGATTTATAAAAGTTTGCACCAGGATACATTTGGCGTGACAACCAAGGAGAACCACGTTAGAGCGTAAACTCCTTAGAAATCTACTTCTTTGTTTAAATGCTGTTTAAATGCGACACAGAGAATGTTTCAGGTGAAGAAATAATATTTCTCTGTGTCTGTTTGAAGCTTCAACACATCCCTGAACTAGTGGAGTCAGTGAGTCTTTGGACTAAACTGCTCAAAAACACGGTTAAGAAACCTACTGGTTTAAAGCGTTAGCTGGGTCAAATATGTTCGACAGGATGTAGTCAGAGGCCGATCCATCGATGAGCCCCCTCCCTTCTTCAGCAACAAACCAGCACGAGACGTCGTCTCCCTCCTTCACGTTCTTGCTGAAGTCTTTCTGCCAGTGTCTGCAAACATGTGTTGTTTGAATGAAAATTTAGGACCTTTCATATTTTTTTTAAAGTTTAAAAAAAATCTAAACATACTGTATATAGAAAAGGGGGGAATCTATTTATTACTTATTAAACATTGATCAAAAACTGTGCCTTTTTGTCTTTTCAAGAAAAAAATTCACATTCATAAGTAAAAAACTAATACAAAATTTCTTATTAGTATTTACAAATATTATTATGACCCTTCTCGTCTGGTAAAATCAAGCATTTTCTGGCTATTTAAAGAGTTTATGTTTTTATCCAAAAACATTCCTAACACATTTTTATTGTTTTATTGTTGCTCCCACGACTGGCAGAAGGGATTAAGCGGTAAAGAAAATGAATGTTTGTTTACTACGGTGTCTTCATTTTGAAAAGTTGCCACTAGCAACCACTGCTTTATAATATATGACTCTTATCAAAGCACCATTAACCCATCACTTCAGATGATGTTGAACACATTCACATCTGGACCCTCAAGGCACCATGATGGTGTTAAATGATCACACCTGGTCACGTTGATCTTCTGGTCCTTCACGTACATAGTGGCGACTCCGTCAGTGTTGGTCACTTCAAAGTCTACGCCGTGGTAGAACTGACCTGGACACAACCTTCACCAGTCACGCCTTGTTCTTTGTCACACGGCAAATATTGAAAGCGGTCTAACCTAGCAGGCCGTGAACCGACGAGGACAAGTGGTGGCTGTCTAGTGTGTAGAAGCCCAAATACATCTGTTGGCGATGATGTCTTCTCCAAACCTTCGTGTGTCGGACGATTGTGAACTTGACTGAGTGTTTGAGAGAGACCGACAGGCTGCACTTCTGTGTGAGATTCAGCTGAATTCTAAAGGAAAGAAAATGTTTACCAAGAAAAACAGTGACTGTCAGTGACATGTTTTAAGTGAGATCTCACTGACTCTGGTTCTGTGATCGAGGCCACATCACACCACTGATATCGGGTCCAATTGCCGTCCCAGAACACGGAGACCTCCAGAGTGGTCACCTCTATCTTCAGCCTCAGTTTCTGGTGGACCACGCCAAAACGACCAAAGTAGGTGCCGACGTGACCGTCGGGTGAAACATTGTCTTTCTTGATCACCTGACCGTTGACCAGAAACCCTGAGGGAAGAGACAAACAAGTGATCAATCCACTTACCTACCAGCGTGTCTCTCTGCTGACCTGATCTGGGATCTGTGACGAGGTTAAAGATGTCTCCTGGTTGTCCACTGATGTTAAAACACAGAGCGTCATCTCGCTCTGGCAGCTCGATCAAGAAATGAGGATCTCCGTCCACTTAAATGAAAATGATAATGAAATATCGTGCATAAAATCATGTTCTTAATTCAGTTATTCCAGGATAACAGGGAACGTTAAATCTCACCGTCTGAGTGAGCTCTAGAACTGGAAGGTCGACTCCTGGAAGACGAAGAAGACGAAGAAGAAGTTCGTTGGCGGGAGGGAACTAAAATGTTAAAGAGAGTTTAGACACATTCGCAGCATCCATATTAGAATGTTGAAGATTTGAAAAAAATTATAACCGCACCACTCTCTGCTTTCTGACGCTGCTCTGTGAAAGTAGAACACAAACGATAGTTAAACCCAAACAAAGACAAATCTTTTCATTATAGATTAACTTTTGTCCCTCATATAAACCTTCCAGAAGTCCAACAACTTCCCAGTTTATAATGGATAGTGGTGTGTTGTTGAAGCTTCATGAAGCATTGTCCTTAACCTAACCGGCAACTTTTTTCGGTGTAATCTTTGTGCAAATAGTTTAATGAATCCTCCCATCCTTTTTAAGCCAACAACACAACCTACGGAGCTTTGAAAAGATGGATGGATGGATGGATGGATGGATGGATGGATGGATGGATGGATGGATGGATGGATGGATGGATGGATGGATGGATGGATGGATGGATGGATGGATGGATGGATGGATGGATGGATGGATGGATGGATGGATGGATGGATGGATGGATGGATGGATTATTTTGTCCAACATCAATAACCTATCCATCCAAACAAATATCCATAATTACAAGTAAAAACAATCAAAATAAATACATGAATACAATCAATTAAATACAAACAAAAAGTAAGAAGTGCATGTTCAGCAAAACATTCAATTCTGCAGTGCATGGAGAGGAACCTGTTGCTGCGGTAACTCTTCCGTAGGACAATGCTTCATGAGCCCATCACTACTGACCCAGACTTCTGTTCATAATATTAAATTGTATTACGCTCTGTCAGTTTATCAGCGATCAGCGGACTCTCTGATCCGTCCTCGGTACTGGGTTTTGTCACCACCATGGATGTGAGCGGGGTGACAAAGCCGTATCGCAGTGACATGTCCAGGGCCTCGGCTCTGGCTTTGGCCTTGCTCTCTTCGTCTCCAATCTCACTGAAAGACAGATGTCCTAGTTTGTTCAGTTGAGTTCCTTTATCGGAGTACCACTTCCCTGGTACGTTAACAATGTTCTGATCCAGTTCCCGTTAGTCCTGGATCAAATTCTTGAGGCTTCTTCCTCACCTTTTCTCCAGCAGCTGTCGGATGGTGAGGTACGCCCACAGGCGCTCCGTGTAGTTCCCAAAGATGTATGTTTTGTCAGGGAGAGAGGGGACAGGAGCAACTCCTTGTTCATGGAAGTCTGCTTCAGGCTATGAAGAGAGAAGACCATAGAAAGTAGTGGTGAAAATATCAACGGTATACGGTTCATGTTCACCAAATTTGGATTTACTGTTGAAGAAATTTTCAGGCCATTGATCAACTGTACAGTAAGTCTGATATGCTCTCACTGGCAACGTACGACAACATGGCCAGTAGCATTTAGCCCTCTGGACAAGAGTTGGACACATGTCTTACCCCCTTGGCTACAACTTCTACTTGGAAGTTGTCTATGCTGTTGTCACTCAGTCTGCCCGCCACCACGATCTCCGAGCCGTTGAACAGGTGGTCGTGGTGATTCTTGGTGAGAGACTGGACCGTGTTGTCAGGATAACGCAGATCGACCTCTGACAACAGTGGACTGGAGACCTCCTCGTAAAAACCCTTGGATGGTTATAAAAAAAAAGGTGTTGACTGTAACATAAATACTTCGACATCAGTGAGATTTCCTTCGCCTCGCCACACCTTGAGTTGAAGGGCGGCATCTGAGGCTTCGTAGATCCGACGGGCGAGTCCTTTGTTTTGTTTGCTTAACACATTCAAGAAAGAATAATCCACGTTGTTCCCAAATCCGAGACAGAACAAGGCCATGTTTCCTCCCATGGCTGCACGCACGTTCTTCTGGATGGCCTCTGGTTTCCTAACTCCTGCACAAACAGGAAGTCACAAGTCAAAGTTTATGCAAACTTTTTTCATTATAAAGTAGAGTAGAATTATGGTGAATACAAACAAGTGTTTTTTGAGGAAACCCACACAATCAAATTCATCGATTTATCTGGTTTTGGGGAAATGTTGTGTTTTGAATTCTTCTTCACAAATCTAGAATGTTCCTTTCACATCCTCAATGGGAAGTCAGCAGGATTTGTGGTTGCGGTTCTTTCTGATAACTTTACCAAGGGCCCTACCGTGGTTTGGCATCCCGTCTGTCATCAGGATCACCATGTCCACACTCCTGCCTGGAAACCTTTTCTTGTGCTTCGCCAGCATGTCCACGGCCTTCAGTACTGCGCCATTGATGTCCGTTGCTGTCCAGAAACAAAGAGGGCTCTTCAATATGTCTCAAGACCAACTGAAGGACTGGCTTATTTTTGACTAAAGGAAACTTTCTGACATCCGCGTTCTCTCAGCTGTTTGACGAAGCTCGTGGCCCCCTTTACGCTCTCTTTGGTGGCTTGACTAAGCGTGGCCCTCCAGGGGATGAATTTGTCGTCAAATGGCACGATAGCAAAGTGGTCGTCTTCGTGTAGGTCTTTAAAAATGGTGGTCAAAGCCTCTCTGGTCTGTGAAGGTGAAGGTGTGAGAAGAGATCACTTCGGCGCCTCCTGGTGGTGACGTACCTGACGTATCTTCTGTCCACTCATGGAGCCGCTTTGGTCCACCACAAACACAACGTTCTTGGACACCCTGGGGAGATCCGGGGGCGCGAAGAAGTGCACGAAGTATCCGTTCACGACCTGAGGATGGAGTGGTATGTGTGTGTGTCTGAGTACACTTCATTTCATCTTGTTCTCGACAAACACAAGTCACTTCCTTTGATAAAGACATTGACAAAGAAGCCACTTTAAGCATGGCTTGTGTGTCAGTACTCGGTAAATGGAGCAAATACTGCGTAATTTGCCATTTATGCAGTGATATTTTAGCAGGAAGAACAAGTAAAGCTACAATCTCTTTATAATAATGTGTGTTTTGTTCTTTCCAACATCATCATCACAGTAGTCCCATTCTAATGAGAAATCTAGTATTGATTTGCTTCTGTTTGGGAAATAAATCACATCTATAAGCGAAAGCATGCCTCACCTGGACCTCTCCAAGACTTTTAACTCTTTTGACGTCATACTTTACGACGAAGTCGCCGTCTATTATCGTTCTATCACAGCCAGGACATTTCCTCTGCTGCTCCAGAGTCGGAGAGAAGGAAATGCGGGCCTGAAACAAAACGAAAAATTGTTTTTATGAATGTAACCTGAAAATTGTGGGAAGTTTTGCATTTTTGTAGTTACATTCTTTTTGTTAACGGCACAGAAATGAGTCAAAATAATAATGTGTAAAAAAAACAAACAAACAAAAGATTTGAGTCAAATCTCATTAAAGGGCAACTAATGTAAACACCTTAGTCATACTTACTCAAATGTTTCAAAAAGTCTTAGTGGGTGGATTTTGTACAAACACATACTAAAGTAAACTAATGATATATCTGAATCTCTAAGAATAAAGTGTTGATGTTGAAATGTTGTTGTACTCATTGAAAACATTACCGTGGTGTCAGTGACAGTCTTGTCCACCAGGGGGAGCAGCTCGTTGGACAGGAAAGTCGTGGTTGCCTCAACAAACGTGAGGCCTTGAGGCTCGTGGAGGTTGATGACAACCTGACGTAGAAGCGAGTGAGTCTTTACGTTTGAAGTCAAACAGCTACTTGAATTTCACCTGGAAGTCCTGGACGGTTTGCTTGGGATTGACACGGGTCAGAACGTTGTAGTGACCCAGCTTCCTCTGCAGCAGCTCTTCGTGGGTCAGTGTGAAAGTGACACTGCTTTCTGCTGCAATGTTGACGGACACCGAAAATCTCTCCATTTCCCTTCCTGACACCCTATGAAGACGCAAGACGATTAAAGTGGTTGTGATGTTTCTCTCACGTCTCCACCTACTTGACAAGTCCGGCAGTTTTTCCAGCTGAAACTGCTCTGTCGTACTGATCCTTAGCCTGCTTCTTCTCCTTTACCTCGCCAACGTACGTCTTCCCCTCAATTTCCCTGGAAAAATGTTACCAGATAAGTGGGGAACACCACAGACGTGTGTGTCATCAACCCACATGCTGAACTTGGTGATGAAGGCCGTCTTGGGAAGGTCCACCTCGAAGAAGATCTCCTGTGAGACGTTGGCTTTGTTCCAGGCCGTGGAGGTCATGACAGTGTGAGCGAATCGTGACGTCACAGAGCTGAAGACATGGAACTTTTGGATCTCGGTCTGCTGAGACGAAGGCTTTAGACTCAATCTGGATTTCATTCAACATCAAGCACGGAGTTGGTTTGTTTCTCATGAGAAAATAAACCAACTGGGATTCAAGCGTGACCTTGGAGACCTCTGTGGAGGACGTGTGGGAGTTGATGGTTCACTAAATCCATCTTCTCTTGTAAACTATGTATACAAACACGCTAATACAGTACTCACACGAGATGGATCTGCACTTCTTTTCTGCAAAACAAAAGAGACCATGTTACTTTAGACTAGTGGAGAAGTGGATTAGATGTTAGGAATACCTGTTTTGACCTGGAAACTTCATCTCCATTTACCTCCTAAAATGAAGACAAATAAAGGTTATTATTATATATTTTATATTACATATATATATATATATATATTTTTTTTAAACTTGTTAATATATACATAGGGCTATACACACGCGCACTCTCACATACACACACATATTATTATGAGAGGCAAAAACATAATAATATTTACTAAATAAGTTACTTATTGAATCTAGAATTAAACAACATTTTACAAAGATAGGCAAAGCCTTATTCAGGCCACACAATGCACAGATCTGATGTGTACCATCAGTTTGAGAGGTCTGACGAAAGCGTTACACAACACATTTGGACGTTTTTTCATTGATGCAAACAATGTTCTGGGACCTGTCTAGACTTGCCTCTGGTTAAACAACCCTAGCTAAGCAGCAGCCCACAGTAAATACAACATCACTACAATTATGACTTAGCAGGAATAAAACTTGCGTTTACATCTCTATTACCTGTCCTGGAAAATCTCTGTGTTGGACCAGCAGTGCTCCATGAGTCTCCTCTGGGATGATGAAGGCGACACAAACCCACAACAAGATTATGATGTCCATTGTTACTCTGCAGAGAGCAGGAGTCTGACCCTTCATGGCTCAGCGCGTGAAAACAAGTGGTGGGAATTTGAAACATGTGGGGATTAAGTCTTCCAGTGCCAGTCTCCCCGCCCCAACCCCCCAGTGGACAGGAACTTTCACGCCCCCTCTGACGTTGTGTGTCTTCCCGTAAACGTGGGCCAGGATTAAGAAGCCCTGCAGCTGTCAAACTCAAGCCTGCCTCTTTCAAACCAGGATCCCTCTAAAAGACACTTGATCTAAACGATGCCAAAATTTTCCATTGTGCTGTATTAAACAACATCTCCACACATCCAAAATTATAGTTAAGACCAGCAGGTTTAACTTCCATCCTGTGTTATTACTGTCTTTTTCTGAACACTATTATGATTTCTTGTTCGACTTTAACTCGATTTTTACACTAACTTTTTTTCTGCGGTGTTGCTACTGAACCAATTAGCAACCCAAATGGAAAAAAGGAGGTTCACACAAAGCATGAAAAGAAAATTATATTAATTTATGTGTTTTTTACACTCTAGAATGAGCGTGGAAAACAAAATCTAAATTTTAGGGGAAAAAAATAAAACTTGACTAGAGGGTAAAGTCGGACATCGCCAAAAAAAACGTAAAACTATAAACATCAGCACAACATCACAACAGTCTCTGAAGAAAGTTTTTTTTTCAAATTATAATTAGTATTAGTAGTAGTAGGAACAATGCCAATAATAATAACTTTGGTCACTTAACAATATATATTAAATAAAAATATGATAGTAATAAACAGACGGAAAATATAAAATAATTTTAGGTAAAGCACAGAATATAATTGTGCTATATAATAATGAGAAAATTGAAACCTGTATAGTATCCACCTTCAAGGGACTAGTTGTAACACAAAACTGCCACATAAAGACAAGTTCACAATCTCTCAGGAAAGTCAAACAAATAAGAAAAATATATCAAATGGACCAGTGAGGATGAATATAAACTTTCAAAATGAATCAGATAGGCCGATAGGGGACTGATATATTGGTATTGTGTCTTCCTGATGTTGCATGCAGCATAGATTTGGCAGAGCCTGCGGTGAAGTGAAAAAGAGCCAAAATAAACGAGAAGCATCTATTTCAAGGCTCAGATTTTTTTTTTTTTTTTCATTGTGAGAAAATGAAAACATGGTCTTAGTCAAACAGGAGATACTGATGAAACAAAACTTCCACCAACTCTAGATAGTTTTAAAAACACCTGACACCACATAGTCCTCGGCCAAGCTTGTTGTTCTGGAACACGGTTATGTACAGAGTGGTTATGTCAATCTTCAACCCATATTCCTGATGGATGATTCCAAATCACCAGAAGTAGGTGTTGATGGTGCTGTTGGCCGAAACCTTCTTGTCACCGATGGTCTGACCATTGACCAGGATTCCTGAGGAGAGGTGTGAGTCTCAAGATGGATCAATGATGTATCAGTTAACGGATAAGTGAGCTATTTTAAAAGAACTGCAAGGTGTCACCACTCTATTAGAGTTTATGAATTAAAGTTCTTCAGAATGGGGTCTCACCTAAATTTGGGTCTTTGACCAAGTTGAAAATGGTTCCAGGCTTGTCGTTGATGTTGAAGCACAAGGCGTCGCCTCGCTCTGGAAGCTCGATCAGAAAATGTGGATCTCCATCAACTACGAACAAACACGATCAAGTTTCTGAACTAAGATGTCGCTCAAGACTTGAGTTTACCCAGATAAACCGGCGTTGATGGAGCGCTGAAATACTGTTTGGAAAGCTGGTTGTGTGGAATAGCGTCACCCCGTCTCTCTGCTTGCTGTCTTTGCTCTGCAAGACAAACAAGTTATCAACACGATGGATGTCAGCTCAAGAAGTCCAACCTACCCTCTGTCAGTTTATCAGCAATAAGAGGACCCGTGGGCCCATCTTCAGTCTCGGGTTTGGTGACCACCATGGAGGTCAGCGGGGTCACAAAGCTGTACTCCAGAGACATCTCCAGTGCCTTTGCTGTGGAGTTGCTTTTTTCCTCTGAGGTTCCACTCTTACTGCAGGAGACACCGCCATTTTGGTGTAGGTACACAATTTTGTATATGCTGATGATTTGATGATGTCTAAAATAGTTTTGAACTTTTTAAAAGCATATTCTATTTCCTTTAAAACATTTATAGCAACAAACAAAGAGTTCAGCCGTGCAAATCTGCTGTAGCTCCAATATGTTTTCATGATGTAAAAAATTGCTTGTAAAACCACCTGAGGCTCTTTCATGTTCATATGTTAACACAAAGAATGGGGCAGGGAAAACAGATGTGAGAGTGTAAGCCGATCAAGTCGTGTTCTTCCTGGAGCTGCTGCCACTGGACATTCACAAGGTTCATCATGAGTGGAAAAAGATTCATCTAACTGGCCTTGGTATTCATGTTTCATGACTTGTTTGAAAGTCCATTCATTTACTTAAGTTTTCAGAAAGATTTTCACCTGGATCTGAGACTCCAACTCACCTTTTCTCCAGAAGCTGCTGGATGGTGAGGTAAGCCCACAGACACTCCGCAAAATCCCCAAATATATAATCTTCATCTGGGTAGATGGTGGCCCAGTCCAGAACATTTACCTTCTCCTTCACCCGGAAGTCCTCCCCAAGCTGAGATAAAAAAAAATAGTTGAGTACAAGACAAGATCCATGGTCATTTTGCATTTTCCTCACCCCTTGACCATAAACCTCCACCATGAAGTTGTTCAGGTCATTGTCAGTCAGCCGGCCGGCCACCACGATCTCTGAGCCATTGAACAGCTGGTTGGTGGTCAGGTACCCTGTGTTGTCTGGGTACCGCATGTTCACGTCTAGCAGCAAAGTGCTGGACACCTCCTCAAAGAAACCCTGCGGACCAAAAGAGCCAGTTATCAGTTTTCAATGGTCACTTATTCAACGACTGAATTCAAATTGACGCACCGAAGACTTGTTTTTAATGTATGTATTCATTTTTATTTTTTACATGTCTACTTTGTTAAAATGAACTAAACCTTTTTTTTAACAGTACAGTAAACCTTTTATGTAGTGTAACAAATAAAACTTATTTTCATTGTATTAAATTATCTGTTTTGTGAAAATACAAATTAAACTTCATTTGTGAATTTTTCTTTAAAAGTTATTTGAAAGGTCTTTAAAATATTTTCATTAAATTTGGTTATTTTGTTGACTAACATATGTAAAATTCATGTGATAATAAAGCCACAAAGTAAATTTTGTTGTAAAAGTGTGCCTCTCTCATTCAAATGTCTAACCCGCTGTGAAAGGGATTTAGTTTCTACCTCAGTCATGACGTAAAGGTTTAACATATAAACTAGGAGGTTTCTTGACTTGAATCTGTTCTTTCTGGACTTGTGTCAACTGACTGTTTGTCACCTGAAGTTGAAGTGTTGCATCTGAGGCGTCGTAGTTCCGACGCGCAAAGCCCTTAATCTGTTTGCTCATCACATCCAGAAACAAGTAGTCCACGTCGTTGCCAAATCCGAGACAGTAGAGTGACATGTTACCACCGATAGCCTCCTGCACGTTTCTATGGATTTGAGGGATGTGGGAGACACCTGTAGAATCACCAACATGTAGCTTGATATTATCCACTTCCCCCAACCTCTCAGACATGAAAGTTTGAGATATTTTTTCTCTGCAACATCTCTACTCAAAGTGTCTAACAGATCTTAACATGAGTGTCCTCAGCTCCTGCATCATCGCTGCCTGGATGAGTAGAGGGCTCTGCACAGGGTGGTTAGATAAAGATCCCAATAACGAAGAAAGGTAACCAAAATTCTGAACCACCACAAACTTGCACATTCACTCTTTTGCCCCTTCCCTTCTAGGAAGATGCTGACAGAGCATCCAAAGTGGGACCACTAGACTTAGGAACAGCTTCTTCCCACAGCTGTCAGATTGATGAACAGTGGTCCTGCAACATCGTACACATGCTATGCATATATATATATATATATATATATATATATATATATATATCAAGGCTTCTCTCTGGCAAAGTGTTTCTCTTCCTGTCGCTAACGATCATGTCGATGGCACTTAACACAGCAGAATTGATGTCAGTCGCTGAGTGGAGGAGAAACAATTAGTAAAGAGTTACAAATATTTTAAATTCTCTTTTAAACACCTCCATAGTCCCTGATATTTCGGACATAGGTCTTGGCCTCTCTCAAGTTCTCGGTAGCTTTGGACAGTGATGGCCTCCATCGATCCACATTGTGGTCAAACTTGATGATGCCAAAGTGATCGCCTTCCTGAAGCTCATCCAGGATTGACAGCATCGCCTCTCGTGTCTACAACCAGTAGCTGTGTCACGACAAACACTAAAGCAGCCTCATAAGGTCAATTACCTGCCGTATCTTTATCCCCCGCATTGAGGCGCTCTTATCGATGACAAAGACCACATTTTTGGGAATGGTGGGCGTATCTTCAATTCAATTCAATTCAATTTTATTTAAAGTGTCTTATCATAACAAAGTTATCTCAAGACACTATACAGTTGAAATAAGACTACAGTTGATTAAGGAAAAATATATCCCAGCAATTCAACAAAGAGCAAGAAACAAAACACTGTACAGTGAGCTGTACAGTGAGCAATGGCGAGGAAAAACTTCCTTTTAGAAGGCAGAAACCTCGAGCGGAACCAGACTCATTGTTGACGGCCTGCCGCTTTGACTGGCTGGGAGGAAGGATGGGGGGGTAGACGGATGGATAAGGAGAGGAGTGAGGGAGGATATAGTGAGAGAAAAGAGGAGAGTGTAGGAGGGTCCATGGGGGTGCTGGAGAGAACTCGGGATCTGATGACGTGGTGAAGATCCTGGATCAGCAGCAGCTCTGGAGGTGGATCCCTGGATCAGCAGCAGCTCTGGAGGTGGATCCCTGGGGCTCCGGGAGAGAAATAAAAAGGTGTGGGTTTGGGACAAATGTATACAATACACAGGTATACAGACTCCGGTGACGGGTGAAGATATATAGAGGGGAGAGGGGGGGGGGGAGGTTGAAATAGCCAGGCCAGAGGGCACATACCTAGCACAGCAGATCCAGACACAGGGGCCCAAG
Source organism: Callionymus lyra (assembly GCF_982586985.1). Taxonomy (NCBI): domain Eukaryota; kingdom Metazoa; phylum Chordata; class Actinopteri; order Syngnathiformes; family Callionymidae; genus Callionymus; species Callionymus lyra. Next base: position 17,513,618 of record NC_141827.1, read on the forward strand.
CCGCGGCAGGAACCCGCGGGAGACCAGGACCCGGCAGGCGAGATAACCACCAGAGCCGACCCCAAACACCAGCGAGAAGGCGGACCACCACCGGGGGCGCGAGAGGGCAAGCACAGGCGAGGACGACCGAGGAAGCAGAGAGGGGGAGGCACCAGGCGCAGGCACCGGGGCAGAGGGGCAGCCAGAAGAACCAGTCAGGGGATAGGCCCCCGGGGCCAGGCCGAGCGACGGAGGACCCCCAGACCGTCAGGCTGCCACCAAGTCCATAGCAGGGGACCGAGTCAAGGAGATAGGGATCCACCACAGCAGCGGCGGCGGAGCCCCCCCCAATACCCTGCGGACACGGCCAGTAGCCGGGTCGAGTGCCACCGCATGAGCCCGGGGGAGCAATGGCCAGGCACCGGCCCAGGTCCCCCGGGTCACAGGGGGGCCACGGTTGTGCGGGCAGGGCGGGGGCAATGGGGCTGCAGCCGTCCGGGAACGGCCCCCAATCTTTGAACTGTAGACCGTCCCCAACAGCCGCAGCCCACCTCCCCCATGAGGGAAGTTTGGGGGGCCAGCAGTATTCCATGGGCGGTCCACGGTCTCTAAGGTGCAGAGGCCCCGCCCATCACACGTACTGACCCCCAGCCCCCGCCCCCACCCACCATGCAGCACCCAGGGGGACAGCAGCACTTGCATGGGCGGTACATGGTCACTACGGTAACATGGGTCCGCCCAATGCCTCCGCCGTCCCCCCAATGTGGCCCCGCCCAGTGTGGCCCCCCCCACCCGGGAAGCCCCCGAAAGACCGACCAACCCGGCCACGAACCCCCAGGACCAAGGGCGACAAACTCCCCGACCACGGCACATGCCACACAGGGCGGGTAGAGGACCACAGCCACCGCTGCAGCAGACACCCACCCCAAGACAGGCCTCCCACCACAGACCAGGCGAAGCCATCGGGGCCGGAAGGTCATCCAGAACACCCGGCCAGCCCCAGCCCCACCCCTAACGGTTCACCCGCCAACCCCGTCAGCGGGACCAGCAACCCCCTAGCCCCAGCACCGCCCCCAGCGCAACCCCCCATCCACCACCCCAACCACCCCCGCCAGCACCAGCCCCCACGCACTATCAAAAACCCCCTGGAAGCGGGCCACCCCCCCGCCGGCACACGGGGCCATCGCGGCACCAGCGGTCACCACCACCAGGCCCAAGGCACCCACAGTCCCCACCCGCCGGACCCCCCACACCCGAACCGGCCAAGCCAGAACGGCCCCGGCGAGAAAAGAAGGATATACAGAGCTCGGTGTCTAAAACTAAAACTAAAACTCCTCCAGCATTCTCAGCCTATAGCAGCTAAGATAAACAGTTTTGTTAGTTATGACAGCTAGAAATAAACAGTCAAGTTAATTATAGGCTTTATCGAAAAGTAAGGTTTTAAGATTATTTTTAAACATAGAGAGGGTGTCTGCCCTCCGGACTGAAGCCGGTAGTTTGTTCCACAGCAGAGGGGCTTGAAAACTGAAGGCCCTGGCTCCGAATCTACATTTAGAGATTTGTGGTATAACTAGTAGATCAGAGTTTAGGGATCGTAAGGTCCTTGAGGGTTGGTAAGTTTGGATTAAATCTTTAATGTATGTTGGTGCTAGACCATGTAAGGCTTTATAGGTTAGGAGAAGTTCAGTAGGAGGAAGTTTTTGGTCATCCATGACTTGATATCTGTGATACAGGACTGTAATTGTGTTAGCTGATTTCGTTCATCTGGCTTCATGGACAAGTAAAGTTGGGTGTCATCAGCATAACAGTGAAAATGTATAGAGTGTCTTCTAATCAAGTCCCCTAGTGGGAGCATATAGATTGTGAATAGTATTGGACCAAGAACAGAACCTTGTGGGACACCATAGCTGACCTTAGTGTGTGTCGATGAGAGGTGGTTGACATGTACATAGTGCGTTCTATCCGACAGGTAAGATTTAAACCAGTTAAGAGCAGTTCCACAAATGCCTAAATGGTTTTCTAGCCTCTGTAGAAGGATTTGGTGGTCGACAGTGTCAAATGCAGCACTGAGATCTAGAAGAACAAGAACTGAAACATGGCCCTGATCAGAGGCCATCAGTAGGTCGTTACTTACTTTTACCAGGGCGGTCTCTGTGCTGTGGTGTTCCCTAAAACCAGACTGAAACACCTCAAATTGATCATTGTCCTGAAGATAATCACAGAGCTGACTCGTTACCACTTTCTCCAGAAGTTTTGAAATGAATACTAGATTAGAGATAGGCCTGTAGTTAGTGAGGACCTCTGGATCGAGAGTGGGTTTTTTAAGCAGAGGTTTAATTACTGCAACTTTAAAAATCTGAGGCACATAGCCGGATGTTATTGACAAGTTAATAATGTCAAGTATGAAAGTGCTAAGTAAGGGGAACAGTTCTTTAAGTAGCCATGTGGGAATAGGATCGAGAAGACATGTTGTGGACTTTGAGGAGGAAACAACCTGGGACAGCTGTCGAGGACTCACATACTTTTCTACAGTACTAGAAAAAAAGATAGATACGGTACTGTGTCATGAAGCCTCATCTGTTGTTTCGTAAAAACTCATTTCCCATTACTAGTGAAAATTCTAAATTGACCTGGCAACAAAAGAGTAGGCTTTATGTTGTTAAAAAAAGCAGGTTTAGAGTTTAAAATATCATACAAATATCAACAACCTTTTTGTTGTTTCCGACAATTCATTCTAGGATACCACTTACTAACATGGGAGGTCTAGAAGAATCTCCAAAGTGAGGAAGATACGGCCCTCTCTCTCGTTCCTCATTCCTCAACTTCTGAGTATTGGAACTACCCTCACTCGTCAAGGAAGTGCGGATTTTGAGCTTGAGGAACCAGTTTAAGGAATTAGGAGATGACTGGGACTGGCCCTTGGCTCTCATTAATTACTGTCAATTGAAATCATTTGAGACTGTTTTTAAAAATCCATTAACAACAATCTTTCCTCTTTTGTTCCAGAAAAGAAGCACCAGCGATGCCTTGGTAAGACAATGTTTTGTATAAACAACTAACAACTGACTAACTACATCACAGCTTCCAAACATGCCATGACTCACCACAATACTCACAAACTACTGGTTTCACGTCAAGGTGTTTATGTGTGCTTGAAAATAGCTCCTGACACTGATGTGTGATGCAGGTGGAGGTGTATAGCGTGAAGGTGGACTGCGTGGTGACGTCACGGTTCGCTCACACCGTCATGACCTCCACCGCACTCAACAAAGCAAACGTTTCCAGGGAGATCTCCTTCGAGGTGGACCTTCCCAAGACGGCCTTTATCACCAACTTCACCATGTCAGTCTCCAACATGGAGCTTTTTCTCTCACGTGTCACTTGCTTGTTGACTCTTGGTGTGACCTCAGAGGGAGATTGAAGGTCGGCAGTATGTCGGGCAGGTGAAGGAAAAAGAAAAAGCTAAGCAGCAGTATCAGAAAGCGGTTTCAATGGGACAGACGGCTGGACTGGTCAAGTGAGTTGACAAGTTCAACAAAGATAAAACTAACCACCCCAATAACTCACCGACAACTTCCTGTTTCCTCAAAGAGCATCTGGGAGGAAGATGGAGAAATTCTCTGTGTCTGTCAAATATCGCAGCCGAGAGCAACGTCACGTTTATTCTCACCTATGAGGAGCTCCTGCAGAGGAACAAGGGCAGCTACGAGCTCATGACTCGAGTCAAACCCAAAGTCCCGGTGCAGGAGTTCCAGATTGTCGCCCACATCTACGAGCCTCAGGGAATCTCCTTCCTGGACACTCAGGCCACTTTCCTCACCAATGACCTGCTGCCTCTGGTGGAGAAAACAGTCACAGACAAAAAGGTCAACTTTTTACATTTTTAAGTCGAGTTACTAAGAGGGAGCTGAACAGGAGAGTGGAGACAACATGGATCAGTCAGAGATGACTGCAAAAGTGAGGAAAGCAGTGATAGGAAAAGCTTATTTTGTACTTAAGGATCCCTGGAAGCAGAATTGAAAGGAGAAAATTTGACTAAAGTGGTTACCACAACCCATATTCTCCCATGGACAAAAGCTCTAGGATTTTGATGTAGTGAACACGTTTTCAGGCTATCTTCTTAATAATTTCTTGTTCAAGCCCTTTTCTAATGATGAGGGACTTAAGATTGACTAGTTTGTTTGTCTTCAGGCTTACGTCTCCTTCTCGCCCACCCTGGAGCAGCAGAGGTCTTGTCCAGGCTGCGACACGAGTGTGATCGACGGAGATTTCATTATCAAGTACGATGTCAACCGAGCCAAGAGTCTCGGAGACATCCAGGTATGAATACATTATAAAAAAGGTTACCTTTTATGAATACAGTTCTATTAGTATGCATAACAGGCTTGAGTGTTGGTTTAGCCACACAGCCTGCAGAGACTCATTGATAAGGTTGCTGTCAAGGTACCTTCTCCCTCCATTATCTCAGCTGCTCTTTTCCTCTTGAGAAGCAGTAGAACAAATGGCCTGCTAGGCAAACTATTACAGCTATATTACGTATTCATAGCACTGTAGTTACATTAGGTAACAATGAAATATCTGTCCCTAATTGCTCTTCCACCTTGGAGTCCAACAAGACAAAAGTGTAGCCAGTGATGTGCGGTGGGGTTGATGGTTGGTGAGGCACTGACTCCTTTAGAGTCAGATTTAGAAGTATATGAACCCAAAAGGGAAACTTGGCTTCTTGTAATTTCATATTTCATCAACATTCTTCACACACATATAGAGTTTAATAAATATATGATTTAATTAATAATTTCTTGGGGAATTTACAGTAAAGTTTAGCGAGATTTAGGTTTGGCTCAAGAGTGAAGAATCCTGAGCAACGGTTTTAGACAAGTGGTGCTGTGATGACAGATAGACCCGCCTTGTCTTGCTTCTGATTGGTTAACATTGCGTCAGGCCTTCCGTGATTGGCTAGATTGGCAAACCGGAACAATGTTTATTATGGTTAAAAGATAAATATTGAGTATTAAAGCATGAGAAAAACCTTTCTTTTTTTTTATTTAAGGCTAAAATGTAGTTTTTAAATATTATATTGTATTTTCCTTAGTTTTATCTCACTTTCGCGCTTCCTGAAAGGGCTGATTAATAGAAAAAAACGTTTATTATCACCACACTCACTTGCATTTTCCTGCCATGGAGAAGGAGTATTGACTAACAGAAGCTCTTTCTCTTTTCTTTTGTCATTTGAAACACTGTAAGAAATCTCGGCTGGAGCATGATTAGATCTTAGGACCACTCAAAAAAAGACATATAAATCTACCCTGTAAACCCTGCAGCTGGGATGAACCAAGATCGCTTAGCTTACTTTGATGTAGGACCAGCAGTAGCACCCACACATAATGGATGTCTCTTATTTGCATGAATACTCTCTTGTTTCCCAGGATAGCTTATTCGAAGTCGGAATTCCTTATCTGAGCAACCCACCAAACCGAAAAGGGCCATAGTCCTGAAATAGTGGCAGGTCTACAAGTGGTAACATTTCACGACTCGCTAGTCACATAAGCATCAACATGTCAGTCAGTCAAAAAACACACAACAGCACCATTTCTCTTTATTATTAAAAGACCGTGTAATGTTAGCTATACTTATATGTGAAGCATTTGGTGTGCTATGTGCCTCACTTCTTCATCTTTCTTCCAGATTGTAAACGGATACTTTGTGCACTTCTTTGCACCTCAAAGAAGTGCACAAAGTACCTCAGAATTCAGTTCTTTCCGACCATCAATTAATAACCTTTGACTTCATTTTAAATGAGCCAAGTCTACAGAGCAGGAGCACTCTCAAAAGATGTCTGTCTGAAATGTCGTTACCAAGTTTATGGAAATAATTCCCTCTGTGCTCAGTAAAACGCCTAGCCTCAGTGTGTCAAGAAACTCTACCCATAGTCACCCAGACATTGATAACTTTGTGGGCAGTTTTACAGACTCGTTGCACAATACGCTTGACTTAATCGCACCACTAACTAAAAAGACTGTTAACAGAAGTAGTCTTGCTCCCTGGTATACTCAGGAAACACGTAAATTAAAACAGGTTTCTAGACGACTAGAGAAGAAATGGCGTTCATCAAAACATAATGAATTCTACCAGGACTGGCACGATAAGTTAAAATATACAAGGCATCTCTTCGGAAAGCCAGAGCCAGCTACTACTCATCACTTATAGAAGCAAATAAGAATAACCCCAAGTTCTTATTCAGTACTGTAGCCAGGCTGACACGGAACCATCAGTCCATTGAGCAGTCCATCCCTCCTCATCTTAGTAGCAATGACTTTATAAACTTTTTTAATAAAAAAATTGTTACTATTAGAGGAAAGATTCAAGACCTCCTAGATTCGTCTAATACAACCAGTGCAGCCTCACCGGTCACAGACACTATGACTGATACATACTTTGACTCCTGTGGTGAGTCATGGCATGTTTGGAAGCTGTGATGTAGTTAGTCAGTTGTTAGTTGTTTATACAAAACATTGTCTTACCAAGGCATCGCTGGTGCTTCTTTTCTGGAACAAAAGAGGAAAGATTGTTGTTAATGAATTTTAAAAACAGTCTCAAATGATTTCAATTGACAGTAATTAATGAGAGCCAAGGGCCAGTCCCAGTCATCTCCTAATTCCTTAAACTGGTTCCTCAAGCTCAAAATCCGCACTTCCTTGACGAGTGAGGGTAGTTCCAATACTCAGAAGTTGAGGAATGAGGAACGAGAGAGAGGGCCGTATCTTCCTCACTTTGGAGATTCTTCTAGACCTCCCATGTTAGTAAGTGGTATCCTAGAATGAATTGTCGGAAACAACAAAAAGGTTGTTGATATTTGTATGATATTTTAAACTCTAAACCTGCTTTTTTTAACAACATAAAGCCTACTCTTTTGTTGCCAGGTCAATTTAGAATTTTCACTAGTAATGGGAAATGAGTTTTTACGAAACAACAGATGAGGCTTCATGACACAGTACCGTATCTATCTTTTTTTCTAGTACTGTAGAAAAGTATGTGGTGATTTCAGTTCAAAAACCATGAAAGGTGTAGTCTGAAGTGTGCTATAAAGACACTGGATCATGATACCACACCAGCTGTTTCATAAAACCTTAGCAACCCATCAAGTTTTTTCTTTTAACCAACTAATGAAGCCTCTTGTATTCTCCACCCTTCTAGCATGACGGATACTTGAAGAGCAATGGAAAAAAGCTTCTACTACTTTTTAACACTAATTGCAATCAGCCATTGGAACCATATTGTCGACACTTGACAGCCCTTTTCGCCAATTAAAACAAGTTATTAAGTTTTGCTTTATTGTGTTATTATTGTTGTTGTGTTGTTGTTGTGGTAAAATATGTGTTTTCTCGATACATGTTCACCGGTATCTGGTCCGAAGACGAGTCGTCAGTGACGACAGTATGTTCGGTTTAGCGCCATCTACGTCACCGGTCGTTAAGGGTGTAAAGGAGTGCATTGCGCACTACATTTTTGCACACTGCTCATTGGGACACACTTGTGTACTCAAAATATGTATAAGTGTAAGTGCAGAAATGCAATACTCGTTTTTTGTTCAGCCTTTGTCTGTTCGTGCCAGTTGTTAAGTACTGGTAACTTTCTGTTTTGACTCAATCCTTATGATGTACATGAACTCAGGCTGAACTAACTAAAATATCACATTTTTGGGAAATTTTTCCTATAATGGGGGAAATGTTTTCGACAAAAGATGATAGGGAGTGAAGGAATACAACTTGTAAACACAGATTTAAAGAATTGTGCTTGAACCCTATACAGTGATATGACAAGATACCATAAGTACTGAGACAGATTATTAAAGGGACTATAATCCTGTCATAGAAGAGTGCGACTTGAATGTGATGTTAGGTGTGAGCACATACCTGCATTGATCTGGCTGCACTGTTGGCTGCCTAAAACACAAACAATATTTACCAACATGCGAGCTTTGAACTGACAGAACAAACTCAACAGAAGGAGCAACAACTCTGTGTTGGGTTTTGTTAGGGGTTTTTGTGTTCCGATGAACCGACCCCTCCCCAGCCTCGTACGTGGTGGTGGAATGAAGGACAGACACATGGATGAGTTTAAGAAAAATGCTCGTTTAGTGAATTATGCAAAAGTCAGAGACAAACTTACGTGCACACGGGCGCTAGCAAGCAGAGAGATCTATCGCAGACGTCTTCGAATGCCAGAACGCAAAGATCTCACAAAATGGTGGATCTTTATAGTAGAATATTCAGGTTAACACCTCTAGTCAAATGTGAATGTAGGATTGGTCAGTGACTCTAAACACTTGATTCTAAGATGGCCGTCGCACGTGATCGTAGTGGAAACTTACCAAAGATTTGTTGTTTTCTAGAATCTGTCTCTTCCCAGCGACTTGTGTCCTTCAGTGTGAATTCTCAAACAGGTTCACACTGACTTCTTGGAATCTGGGATTGTTTAGTCTTTCTGTGTGTGTGAGGCTTTCTGACCTCGGCCTAGTGTTGCAGTCAGTGAATGCAATGCAAGACAATGATTATTTAATATGAATTAAATATGTAAGATTATCAGTTAATCAAGTGACTATTTTAAATGTGTGTTAAATCTAGATGATTGATTACAGTAAAGTTGTCAGTTCCTTACATTCCCCCTGATTGCATCATGAACTAATGATGCAATAAAACAAAGACAAGTCTGATTTCAAAATAATCGCGAATCTGATTATAAACTAAACATGCTAAACTATCATCCGTATAGTGCCACACAAAGATTACATATGGTGAGAAAGCAACAGAGGAAACACAGATTCATTTAATGGAAACAAATATACATTATGAGCATTTCTCTCAAATCACAAAAAAGAAAAAACAAAAAAAGATAATCCAGAAAAAAAATGTAATAATAATAATAATTCCAAATTATGCTATGAATTAAAACTGAAGTAATTGAATGCCAAATTATCAAAACAAACATATTCACACTAACTAATTCAAATCTAATAAGTCTATTTTGAAGTAGAGATTTTGATAAAATATATATTGATATGGAGCCAGTATCCACTGCGTTGAAAAACGAGGTAAAAAGAAAGCAGCAGCCCCGTTGTCGGCGACTTGGATGTGGGCTCTTCATGTGAGGTGTTGTTGACATACTCCCCCGTCAACAGTGCATCATTGAGCTCGTCCTGCAACATAGGAAAGACATGAACAGCATCGCATTCTTGAGACAAATGAGAAACAATACATCTTTAAATCATGCTTTTTATTTATAATTTACTAATACTACTTCATGCGGACAAAATTAGCCCCTTCCTATTTACTACCTAAGTCAGAGAGATAGTAAAACACAGTCGTACCTTATTCTCGAGCTGTTTTCTACACCAAAAATTGAAACTAATTGAATGCAATCTGGACAGAGCTCCCTTCAGCAGTGTTGATCGACAGAACCGTGCAACAAGAATCACCATCACGTAACAAACCTATTATCCAGCTAAGTATCTATCTAAGTCCTCCCCCTGAGGGACAAATAAACAACCTAATTTATTTGTATTTAAAAAATGTTTTTTTTGAATAACTTTATATCCAAATCTATTGTCAAATCATTTAATTAATCATAATAAAAAAGTAAAAAGTAAAAATATACTCTATTAAATATTTTTTCAATTATAATTATAATGATTCATTCTTTTCTTTTCTTTTCTTCTGTTAGATATAGAATTCCACTAAAATTTGTAACCTTATTTTCCATTATTAACCAATTCAATTTAATTTAATTTTAAGTGTCTTATCGTTACAACCAATTTATTATCTTTATTTTAAAGTTCCCCAAAGAACGGTTAAACTCTAGCATTAATTTGGTATTTATTTTAGGTCAGCACCTTTTAAGACTTCAATCAAATCAGTTTGTCATCTGGATGAAGACTAGTAATTTTCAATGCTTATATAATTTAATTCCTTCAATAAATTACACTTGCAAGTCCATATGTAATTTAGAACTCAACTGGTTTATTTTCCATCAATCTCTTGCTCTAGTTCTTATTTTTGGATCAACTTAGATTAAAGGTAGATTTACCCTTAACAAAGTTAATTTAAAGATTGATATGATTCTGTAGTTTCTAAATATATTATTTACTATTTCTTTCCTGAAGGCATCAAAGAGCAAACCAGCAGGGGGCAGCATAGCAAATACAACACCAAAGATCAGAAATTGAGAGAAGAAGAAGAGAAAACAGGAACTAGATATCAACAAACGTACACACATGCAAGCAGTCAGTGACACACTTGTTTCAGATAAGCAGTATTAGTTAAACAAAACAACAAAAGTGACATGCAATGTGACCAATTGTGAGTTGATCAATTGACAATGTGAAATAGGAAGAGAGGATGGTCAAGATCATTAATACGTACAGCAGTGCGCCAACAATCAATGGAAATTGTGTTATTGTTATTGAACACAGCAGAAGAAGGAGAAAATTGAAATGTGAGTTGGTTTGTTTTTCTTCTTAAACCAATTATATCACTCCTTAACTGTATATATTCATATATACCTCAATTAAGTAATCAAACCCAATAGTGAATAGAATTCAAGATGACGTAAGAATGTGTGTGCGTCTATAGAAGACATGAATACAATGGGAGGGTCGGTGAGGAAAAGAGGGAAGTCTCAAAAGTTCAACCTCCAAGCGAAACCACTCCCACCAACAAGAAAACTTTCTTTCGGAGCTCAGTTGCCTTGCAACAGCTGACCAGACAACGTCTGCCAAGCAGCAGTTCTTATCAGCAAGAGATAGTGTCCAAAGACACACGAACCTGGACTCTCAGCTGAGTCACAGAAAGTCAGAGATCTCACACAAATTAATGCTAATTTTTTAAAAGTACCGCAGCGAGAAAAAAATATTCAAAAGATAAAAATATACAGACACAGACAATTTAAACAAACAATTTGTCATGACAATACGACAACAACAGTATTTTACCAAAACAGGCCAGAGAGACACACTATGCTACGTGGAACGAGACTCTTACCAGCCTGTCGTGTCTAAAGTGTTGAAGTCATAATGGCAGGAGCCTCTCAAACCGCTCAATTAGCTTCCAAACACCCTGGATAGGAGCCTCTCAACTATTCCATTCTATTTCAACCCCCGTTGAACTAACTCTAATCTGATCACCAATGAGAATTTATCCATCACCGTGATTGTTCGGAAAAATTAACTAGCCCTAACTATACTGCCAAATTTTTGTGGAGCCTCTCAACACAGAAACACAATGAGATCTAACTGGCCTACACACCGGCTGGCAGAGTCTTCAGACCAGGATACTGGGAGAGACCCGCTCAAATCCCACATATCCCCAAATTTATGATAGCTACTCGGCTTACCGAAAAGGTACGTCTACCATAATCAACCATAGGCCAAGCATCCTAACTAGTTTAAGAATCTGGAAAAGCGTCAGATGCCCTGTAGAGGGAGCCAGCTACACTCCAACCCTACTCAGAATTCCCAAGGGTTACCAGGTCGTGTAACCGTCTCCTCTGCCTATCAATTCAACTTAAATTCTAATCAACGTTTTTTTCCTTTTTTCAACGATGCTTCTTCTTCCCAGGACACGATAATGTCGTCTACACTTAAAACAACAACAAACAACAACTGACCATGCAATACCCCAAAAAACGAGCATCAGCTTATAAAAGCACTATTGAAAATTATAATCTAAATTTGTGACAGAACCAGAGACTTACGTTTATTCTTCCAGGCAACCAAAACTAAAAAATATCTAATCTTTCCTAACTTACAATATAAATTTAAAAAAAAATCTATGTAAAAAATAAGATAAAATCTTTCTCACCTGATTCTTGAAGTAAGGTATAGTGGCATGCCTGGTTGCCTGGAAAACAATCAGCTCAATTGAATTCAATTGAATTCAATTCAATTTTATTTAAAGTGTCTTATCATAACAAAGTTATCTCATGACACTATACAGTTGAAATAAGACTACAGTTGATTAAGGAAAAATAGATCCCAGCAATTCAACAAAGAGCAAGAAACAAAACACTGTACAGTGAGCTGTACAGTGAGCAATGGCGAGGAAAAACTTCCTTTTAGAAGGCAGAAACCTAGAGCGGAACCCGACTCATTGTTGACGGCCTGCCGCTTTGACCGGCTGGGAGGAAGGATGGGGGGGTAGACAGATGGATAAGGAGAGGAGTGAGGGAGGATATAGTGAGAGAAAAGAGGAGAGTGTAGGAGGGTCCATGGGGGTGCTGGAGAGAACTCGGGATCTGATGACGTGGTGAAGATCCTGGATCAGCAGCAGCTCTGGAGGTGGATCCCTGGATCAGCAACAGCTCTGGAGGTGGATCCCTGGATCAGCAGCAGCTCTGGAGGTGGATCCCTGGGGCTCCGGGAGAGAAATAAAAAGGTGTGGGTTTGGGAGAAATGTAGACAATACACAGGTATACAGACTCCGGTGACGGGTGAAGATATATAGAGGGGAGAGGGGGGGGGGGGGGGGGGGGTTGAAATAGCCAGGCCATAGGGCACATACCTAGCACAGCGGATCCAGACACAGGGGCCCAAGCCGCGGCAGGAACCCGCGGGAGACCAGGACCCGGCAGGCGAGATAACCACCAGAGCCGACCCCAAACACCAGCGAGAAAGCGGACCACCACCGGGGGCGCGAGAGGGCGAGCACAGGCGAGGACGACCGAGGAAGCAGAGAGGGGGAGGCACCAGGCGCAGGCACCGGGGCAGAGGGGCAGCCAGAAGAACCAGTCAGGGGATAGGGCCCCGGGGCCAGGCCGGGCGACGGAGGACCCCCAGACCGTCAGGCCGCCAACAAGTCCATAGCAGGGGACCGAGTCAAGGAGACGGGGACCCACCACAGCAGCGGCGGCGGAACCCCCCCCAATACCCTGCGGACACGGCCAGTAGCCGGGTTGAGTGCCACCGCATGAGCCCGGGGGAGCAATGGCCAGGCACCGGCCCAGGTCCCCCGGGTCACAGGGGGGCCACGGTTGTGCGGGCAGGGCGGGGGCAATGGGGAAGCAGCCGTCCGGGAACGGCCCCCAGTCTTTTAACTGTAGACCGTCCCCAACAGCCGCAGCCCACCTCCCCATGAGGGAAGTTTGGGGGGCCAGCAGTATTCGATGGGCAGTCCACGGTCTCTAAGGTGCCGAGGCCCCGCCCATCACACGTACTGACCCCCAGCCACCGCCCCCACCCACCATGCATCACCCAGGGGGACAGCAGCACTTGCATGGGCGGTACATGGTCACTACGGTAACAATGCGGCCCCCCTCCACCCGGGAAGCCCCCGAAAAGACCGACCAGCCCGGCCACGAACCCCCAGGACCAAGGGCGACAAACCCCCCCACCACAGACCAGGCGAAGCCATCGGGGCCGGAAGGTCATCCAGAACACCCGGCCAACATTGTTCCACAGTAGAGGGGCTTGAAAACTAAAGGCCCTGGCTCCGAATCTACATTTAGAGATTTGTGGTATAACTAGTAGATCAGAGTTAAGGGATCGTAAGGTCCTTGAGGGTTGGTAAGTTTGGATTAAATCTTTAATGTATGTTGGTGCTAGACCATGTAAGGCTTTATAGGTTAGGAGAAGGATTTTAAATTGTATTCTAAATTCTACAGGAAGCCAATGTAGGGAAGACAGTACAGGGGAAATGTGTTCGCGCCTCTTAGTCTTAGTCAGGACACGAGCTGCAGAGTTCTGAATGAGCTGAAGAGTTCTGAGAGACTTTTTAGAACAGCCTGACAGAAGAGAGTTACAATAGTCCAGCCTGGAGGTAACAAAAGCATGGATGAGCTTCTCAGCAGCATCTAAAGGAAGGAAATGCCTAATTTTTGAAATGTTACGAAGGTGGAAATAAGCAGTCCGTGAGATTTGTTTTATGTGTGAGTTAAATGATAAGTCCTCGTCAAAGCATACACCCAGATTCTTTACAGTGGTGCTAGTAGCAGGAGCAAGTCCATTTTGTAAAGCTAGATCATTAGTTAATAATTGTCTGAGATGTTGCGGACCAACTAGTAAAACCTCAGTCTTTTCCGAGTTCAGTAGGAGGAAGTTTTTGGTCATCCATGACTTGATATCTGTGATACAGGACTGTAATTGTGTTGGCTGAATTCTTTCATCTGGCTTCATGGACAGGTAAAGTTGGGTGTCATCAGCATAACAGTGAAAATGTATAGAGTGTCTTCTAATCAAGTCCCCTAGTGGGAGCATATAGATTGTGAATAGTATTGGACCAAGAACAGAACCTTGTGGGACACCATAGCTGACCTTAGTGTGTGTCGATGAGAGGTGGTTGACATGTACATAGTGCGTTCTATCCGACAGGTAAGATTTAAACCAGTTAAGAGCAGTTCCACGAATGCCTAAATGGTTTTCTAGCCTCTGTAGAAGGATTTGGTGGTCGACAGTGTCAAATGCAGCACTGAGATCTAGAAGAACAAGAACTGAAACATGGCCCTGATCAGAGGCCATCAGTAGGTCGTTACTTACTTTTACCAGGGCGGTCTCTGTGCTGTGGTGTTCCCTAAAACCAGACTGAAACACCTCAAATTGATCATTGTCCTGGAGATAATCACAGAGCTGACTCGTTACCACTTTCTCCAGAAGTTTTGAAATGAATACTAGATTAGAGATAGGCCTGTAGTTAGTGAGGACCTCTGGATCGAGAGTGGGTTTTTTAAGCAGAGGTTTAATTACTGCAACTTTAAAAATCTGAGGCACATAGCCGGATGTTATTGACAGGTTAATAATGTCAAGTATGAAAGTGCTAAGTAAGGGGAACAGTTCTTTAAGTAGCCATGTGGGAATAGGATCGAGAAGACATGTTGTGGACTTTGAGGAGGAAACAACCTGGGACAGCTGTCGAGGACTCACTGGTAGAAAGGAGTCAAAGTATGTATCAGTCATAGTGTCTGTGACCGGTGAGGCTGCACTGGTTGTATTAGACGAATCTAGGAGGTCTTGAATCTTTCCTCTAATAATTACAATTTTTTCATTAAAAAAGTTCATAAAGTCATTGCTACTGAGATGAGGAGGGATGGACTGCTCAATGGACTGATGGCTCCGTGTCAGCCTGGCAACAGTACTGAATAAGAACTTGGGGTTATTCTTATTTGCTTCTATAAGTGATGAGTAGTAGCTTGCTCTGGCTTTCCGAAGAGATGCCTTGTATATTTTTAACTTATCCTGCCAGTCCTGGTAGAATTCATTATGTTTTGATGAACGCCATTTCTTCTCTAGTCGTATAGAAACCTGTTTTAATTTACGTGTTTCCTGAGTATACCAGGGAGCAAGACTACATCTGTTAACAGCCTTTTTTGTTAGTGGTGCGATTAAGTCAAGCGTATTGTGCAACGAGTCTGTAAAACTGCCCACAAAGTTATCAATGTCTGGGTGACTATGGGTAGAGTTTCTTGACACACTGAGGCTAGGTGTTTTACTGAGCACAGAGGGAATTATTTAAACTTGGTAACGACACTTTCAGACAGACATCTTTTGAGAGTGCTCCTGTTCTGTAGACTTGGCTCATTTAAAATGAAGTCAAAGGTTATTAATTGATGGTCGGAAAGAACTGAATTTTGAGGAGAGACAATAACATTTTTAATTTCAAGTCCGTATGCTAGGACAAGATCTAATGTGTGCTTAAAGCAGTGAGTCGGTTCATGTACGTACTGAGAGAAACCAAATGACTCCAGGATAGAGTTAAACCTGTTAGCTAAGCTATCATGGACCATATCAACATGGATGTTAAAGTCACCAACAATAATCACTTTATCTGATTTAAGCACCAGGCTGGTCAAGAACTCAGGGAACTCAGACAAAAATTCAGAATAAGGTCCAGGGGGACGATAGACTCCAACAAAGAGAAGTGACTGACCTGATCTCAAGGTTGTATTAGATACGCTAAGAATAATACTTTCAAAAGAGTTGAAATCACATTGTGGTCTAGTAAAGGTTGACAGACATGAGTTGATGATGGCTGCGACTCCACCTCCTCGACCAGAGCGTCGAGGGGCGTTAAAGTTAGTGTGGCTGGGTGGTGTTGATTCATTTAAAGATACGTAATCATCTATAGACAGCCAAGTTTCGGTTAATAATAATAAGTAAATGGTTTTATCTGATATAAGTTCTTTAATTAGTGCAGCTTTTGAGGACAGGGATCGGATATTCAACAATCCACACTTAATTCTCCTGTCCTCTACAATGGTAGTATTTATTTGATTTAGATTTATTAGATTATCTTTAATAGCTCTTCTACTGACATTTTTACTTGGTTTTATTAAGCGGGTCAGATTTACCCTCTCTATGTGGTTAGAGGTGGGTGGCTGTTGTGGGAGAAGGGCAGAAGAGTGTGGAAGACTGCAGTTCTGCCTTCTGATCTGTGCTCTGAGTCACGTTACACTAAAACTGTCAACACTGCTAGACAAGAGAGATGCTCCTTCCAACGTGGGATGGATGCAGTCTCTCCTAAGCAGACCAGGTTTTCCCCAGAAGGTTTTCCAGTTGTTAACAAAGCCAACCCCGTTTGCGGGGCACCACTCTGACAACCAGCGATTAAATGATGAATAGCGAGTAAACATATCATCATTGGCCATATTGGGAAGGGGTCCAGAGAACACTACGGAGTCCGACATTGTTCGTGCAAATGCACACACCGACTGAACGTTTACCTTGGTGACCTCCGAGCAATGTAATCGGATGTCGTTGCTGCCGACATGAATAATTATCTTACTGTATTTACGTTTAGCTTTAGCCAGCAGCTTTAAATTTGATTCAATGTCGCCTGCTCTGGCCCCAGGAATGCAGACTACTCTCGCTGGCTTCGCTAGTTTAACGTTCCGAAGAATGGAATCGCCTATGAACAGAGCAGGTTCCTCGACCGGTGACTTGTCGAGTGGAGAAGATCTGTTCGAAACGCTAAGGGGTTGGTGGTGCTCCGTTGACTTTGGCCGGGAACTATTCCTCCCTCGAACAGTCACCCACCGACCCTGGTTTCCCGGCTGCTCGGGAATTGCTGGAGGACTACCTGCTAGGCTATGTGGCTGTGCACTGTCTACTGACACTGGCTAGCTATAGGTTTAGCTTCGACAGCGCACAACCGGCTCTCTAGTTCAATGAGCTTCACCTCCAATCTAGCTAACAGGCTACACTTTACACAACTAATGCTATCTCTAAAGGAGGTCGAAGCGTAACTAAACATCTGACACACCGAGCAGGAAAGAACAGGGGAGGGAGAGGGAGAGGGAGACATAGTGGGGGGAAAGTTTGACGAATGCGCTCACCGGGAAGTTTTCCAGACTTGTCCTCGGCCCGATTCGACTTCGAAGGATGTTGGTCCAAAAATAAATGTAGATGTTCAAGGATGCTCCAGAAATAAGGCGAACAAAAAGAAAAAAAGATTGTTCTGCTTGGAGCGAGAGAGACGCTGCACGGTGCTGCACTACGATACGACAGGTGATACGACAGGCGAGAGTTCGTCTCGGAATCGAAAAGGCCTTCAAACCATCAGTCCACGCCAAGGGTCACGTGCACCAAGTTGTTAGGGGTTTTTGTGTTCCGATGAACCAACCCCTCCCCAGCCTCGTACGTGGTGGTGGAATGAAGGACAGACACATGGATGAGTTTAAGAAAAATGCTCGTTTAGTGAATTATGCAAAAGTCAGAGACAAACTTACGTGCACACGGGCGCTAGCAAGCAGAGAGATCTATCGCAGACGGCTTCGAATGCCAGAACGCAAAGATCTCACAAAATGGCGGATCTTTATAGTAGAATATTCAGGTTAACGCCTCTAGTCAAATGTGAATGTAGGATTGGTCAGTGACTCTAAACACTTGATTCTAAGATGGCCGTCGCACGTGATCGTAGTGGAAACTTACCAAAGGTTTGTTGTTTTCTAGAATCTGTCTCTTCCCAGCGACTTGTGTCCTTCAGTGTGAATTCTCAAACAGGTTCACACTGACTTCTTGGAATCTGGGATTGTTTAGTCTTTCTGTGTGTGTGAGGCTTTCTGACCTTGGCCTAGTGTTGCAGTCAGTGAATGCAATGCAAGACAATGATTATTTAATATGAATTAAATATGTAAGATTATCAGTTAATCAAGTGACTATTTTAAATGTGTGTTAAATCTAGATGATTGATTACAGTAAAGTTGTCATTTCCTTACAGTTTGAAACATAAGTAACAATCTTCACAGACATACCCACATGAGATGATTTTAGAGATCGTACCTGTGCGTCCTCCAGGTCAGAGATGAGCAGATCTCCGCCAACCGTCCCAGCCAGCCAGAGGCAGGCGCTGCCCCACAGCAGCAGCAGTCGGACACCCACAACACCAGACATGACCAAACTGAAAACTTCTGGACTTAAGCGGGAGGAAAAGCTCTCTGGCCAGATGGGAGGGGCCAAACCTGGATGGTTGACCAACAAACTGGACTTGTCCCAGGCACATCACCCACTGAGGAAAACCATGTTTGAGTGTTCCTGTCAAGGGACGAAAGAGGTGTTTAATGACATGTTCGAGGCCCTGATGGTGGAAAACAGTGTTATCCTGTGATCAGAGGTCGATGTCATTGATGATGTCACTGTGTGGTGTAGTTTTATGTGGCCAAGAAATATTTCAATACATGTAGTTGTTGAATGAAGTAGAAAGTTATTTTGAAATGCATCAAAAGTTAGATGAACACAAAATTGAGATAATAGTGTTAACAATTTCTTTACCTGCCAATATCTTTAACCTTGTGTTATTTCTGGGTCAAGATGACCCGAAGGCTCGAAACAAACAAGTCCATGGCTTCCAAGAATACTTATGTAGTGGTGGAGGTCGTTCACCTTGACCCAGAGGCAACACAAGGGATATGACAAACACATTATTTTTCTAGGGCCTTTGGGTCAACTTGACCAAGAGATAACTCAAGGGTTACCATATTTTGGCAAAGTGGAGCCAAGGGGGAAAAAAAGAAAACTTTACTAGAGAGTAAAGTAGGACATCGCCAAAAAAAACTATAAACATCAGCACAACATCACAACTGTCTCTTAAGAAAGTTTATTTTTCAAATTATAATTAGTTGTAGTAGTAGTAGGAACAATGCCAATATTAAGAACTTTGGTCACTTAACAATAGATATTATATAAAAATATGATATAAATAAACAAACAAAAAAATATAAAATAATTTTAGGTAAAGTACAGAATATAATTGTGCTCTATAATAATGAGAAAATTGAAACCTGTATTGTCATGCTTATGTTCTTTTGTTTTATTTTGAAGGTGGTTTTCCGTTTTTATGTGTCCTGTGTTTTGAGTTGACAGACGTTGGCAGATGCGCGGCTGGGGATGATTGAGTGGCGGGTTCTTCCCATTGATAAGGAGCGTCTCTACCCGGAAGAACTCGCCAGAGTATTGCGTTTCCAGACCAGGTTGGCTATCCCTTCGATCTCGCTCCTCGCCTTTTGATCTGAACTTTGATTATCCTGTGGATACTCCTGACATTGTCAGCGCTTTATTTTACTCACGTGAGTCTTTTTGTCTTTTGGTTTTTAGTTGCTGGTGAGACCCCGATCTCCAGCCGTGCCCTGCCTACATCCCGAGTGCCTGTTTTGTTTTTGTTTCTATTCATTCCTATTGCGGACCGCTCTGGATTTATTAAAGAGTTTTTTTCTGAACTATTCCTCCGTGGATGTATTGACTCTTCCGCATCTGGGTCTCCTGTCCTGATTGGATCGTGGCACAGATAGCCCGATAGTGGACTGATATTTTGGTATTGTGTCTACCTGATGTTGCATGCAGCATAGATTTGGCAGAGCCTGAGGTGAAGTGAAAAAGGGCCAAAATAAACGAGAAGCATCTATTTCAAGGCTCAGAAAAAACTTTTATTTTCATTGTGAGTAAATGAAAACATGGTCTGAGTCAAACAGGAGATACTGATGAAACAAAACTTCCACCAACTCTAGATAGTTTTAAAAACACCTGACACCACATAGTCCTCGGCCAAGCCGTCCACCAGGCCTGTCCCGTTGTTATGAACGAACCAGCAGGGGACGCTCTCTCCATTCTTCACATTTGTCCTGTAGTCTTTCTGCCATCCTCTATGGATTCAGAACAAGGTTAGGTACAGCAAGACCCCGACAGCTTCATGAAGGAGGTTCGACTGAAGACCTGGTGACGTTGAGTCGGTGTCCTTTCACAAACATGGTGGCATCAGGTTTCTCTGGAACTTCACCTTCACGCAGGTCAGTCACTTCGAACTGCACACCTCGATAGAACTGACCTGAAGGAGAAAAGCATTGTTTCACCAGTAGATCTTTACCCCTTGAATGACAGAATACACAGATATTCTGGGTTTAGTACTACCAGACCACCTAAAAAAAACTCTGTCATAGGTCAGTATCAGCAGAGGCAAGAGTATCAGTAAAATAGGCTCTTTTTTCTGGGCTACTAAACTGTAATGCAGAGAAGAAGGTAGACAGAATTGTAACGAACAAAGGTAGATCATCCATACAGTACCCAGGAGACCATGAACGTGGGGTGACATGAGGTGACTGTCCACAGTGTAGAAGCCAAGGTAGTCCTGGTGCAGCGGGTGTTTCGCCCGGACTTTGTGAAGCAGAATCACGAACTTGACGGAATCTCTGAGCGTGATTGTGAGGCTGCGATCCTTCGACAGCTCAAGATCCACACTGGAGAATCAGGCAATGTTAGCCACAAAATCCTCATTTAAGAAGTGTACAAACTCACTTGGGACCTTTGATGAAGCCTAGATCGGACCACAAAAGCTTTTTCCGCTTGTTGTTCTGGAACACGGTTATGTATCGAGTCGTTATGTCAATCTTCAACCCATATTCCTGATGGATGATTCCAAATCGCCAGAAGTAGGTGTTGATGGTGCTGTTGGCCGAAACCTTCTTGTCATCGATGGTCTGACCATTGACCAGGATTCCTGAGGAGAGGTGTGAGTCTCAAGATCGATCATTGATGTATCAGTTATCGGATAAGTGAGCTATTTTAAAAGAACTGCAAGGTGTCACCACTCTATTAGAGTTTATGAATTAAAGTTCTTCAGAATGGGGTCTCACCTAAATCTGGGTCTTTGACCAAGTTGAAAATGGTTCCAGGCTTGTCGTTGATGTTGAAGCACAAGGCGTCGCCTCGCTCTGGAAGCTCGATCAGAAAATGTGGATCCCCATCAACTACGAACAAACACGATCAAGTTTCTGAACTAAGATGTCACTCAAGACTTGAGTTTACCCAGATAAACCGGCGTTGATGGAGCGCTGAAATACTGTTTGGAAAGCTGGTTGTGTGGAATAGCGTCACCCCGTCTCTCTGCTTCCTGTCTTTGCTCTGCAAGACAAACATGTTATCAACACGATGGATGTCAGCTCAAGAAGTCCAACCTACCCTCTGTCAGTTTGTCAGCAATAAGAGGACCCGTGGGCCCATCTTCAGTCTCGGGTTTGGTGACCACCATGGAGGTCAGCGGGGTCACAAAGCTGTACTCCAGAGACATATCCAGGGCCTTTGCTGTGGAGTTGCTTTTTTCCTCTGAGGTTCCACTCTTACTGCAGGAGACACCGCCATTTTTGGTGTAGGTACACAATTTTGTATATGCTGATGATTTGATGATGTCTAAAATAGTTTTGAACTTTTTAAAAGCATATTCTATTTCCTTTAAAACATTTATAGCAACAAACAAAGAGTTCAGCCGTGAAAATCTGCTGTAGCTCCATCACAGAGAATATGTTTTCATGATTTAAAACATTGCTTGTAAAACCACCTGAGGCTCTTTCATTTTCATACGTTAACACAAAGAATGGGGCAGGGAAAACAGATGTGAGAGTGTAAGCCGATCAAGTCGTGTTCTTCCTGGAGCTGCTGCCACTGGACATTCACAAGGTTCATCATGAGTGGAAAAAGATTCATCTAACTGGCCTTGGTATTCATGTTTCATGACTTGTTTGAAAGTCCATTCATTTCCTTAGGTTGTAAAGTTTTCAGAAAGATTTTCACCTGGATCTGAGACTCCAACTCACCTTTTCTCCAGAAGCTGCTGGATGGTGAGGTAAGCCCACAGACGCTCCACAAAATCCCCAAATATATAATCTTCATCTGGGTAGATGGTGGCCCAGTCCAGAACATTTACCTTCTCCTTCACCCGGAAGTCCTCCTCAAGCTGAGACAAAAAAAATAGTTGAGTACAAGACAAGATCCATGGTCATTTTGCATTTTCCTCACCCCTTGACCATAAACCTCCACCATGAAGTTGTTCAGGTCATTGTCAGTCAGCCGGCCGGCCACCACGATCTCTGAGCCATTGAACAGCTGGTTGAAGTGGTTGGTGGTCAGGTACCCTGTGTTGTCTGGGTACCGCATGTTCACGTCTAGCAGCAAAGTGCTGGACACCTCCTCAAAGAAACCCTGCGGACCAAAAGAGCCAGTAATCAGTTTTCAATGGTCACTTATTTAACGACTGAATTCAACTTGACGCACCGAAGACTTGTTTTTAATGTATGTATTCATTTTTATTTTTTACATGTCTACTTTGTTAACAGAAACTGAACCTTTTTTTTTAACAGTTCAGTAAACCTATTATGTAGTGTAACAAATAAAACTTATTTTCATTGTATTAAATTATCTGTTTTGTCAAAATACAAATTTAACTTCATTTGTGAATTTTTCTTTGAATGTTATTTGAAAGGTTTTTAAAATATTTTCTTAAAAACATTTTTGTTTAATAACATATTTATAATTCATGTGATAATAAAGCCACAAAGTAAATTTTCTGTGCCTAACATTTCTCATTCAAATGTCTAACCCGCTGTGAAAAGGATTTACTTTCTACCTCAGTCGTGTAGATGTCAGTCATGACGTTAAGGGTTAAAATAAACTAGGAGGTCTCTTGAATTGAATCTGTTCTTTCTGGACTTGTGTCAACTGACTGTTTGTCACCTGAAGTTGAAGTGTTGCATCTGAGGCTTCGTAGATCCGACGCGCAAAGCCCTTATTCTGTTTGCTCATCACATCCAGAAACAAGTAGTCCACGTCGTTGCCAAATCCGAGACAGTAGAGTGACATGTTACCACCGATAGCCTCCTGCACGTTTCTATGGATTTGAGGGATGTTGGAGACACCTGTAGAATCACCAACATGTAGCTTGATAATATCCACTTCCACCAACCTCTCAGACATGAAAGTTGGAGATATTTTCTCTCTGCAACATCTCTACTCAAAGTATCTAACAGATCTTAACACGAGTGTCCTCAGCTCCTGCATCATTGCTGCCTGGATGAGTAGAGGGCTCTGCACAGGATGGTTAGATAAAGATCCCAATAACGAAGAAAGGTAACCAAAATTCTGAACCACCACAAACTTGCACATTCACTCTTTTGCCCCTTCCCTTCTAGGAAGATGCTGACAGAGCATCCAAAGTGGGACCACTAGACTAGGAACAGCTTCTTCCCACAGTTTTCAGATTGATGGACAGTGGTCCTGCAACATCGTACACATGCTATGCATATATATATATATATATATATATATATATATATATATATATATATTCAAATACACTTACCACCATTTGGCATCCCATCAGTGAGCAAAATCACCATGTCAAGGCTTCTTTCTGGCAAAGTGTTTCTCTTCCTGTCACTAACGATCATGTCGATGGCACTTAACACACCAGCATTGATGTCAGTCCCTGAGTGGAGGAGAAACAATTAGTAAAGAGTTACAAATATTTTAAATTCTCTTTTAAACACCTCCATAGTCCATCTCGATATTTCGGACATAGTTCTTGGCCGCCCTAAAGTTCTCCTCGGTAGCTTTGGACAGTGATGGCCTCCATCGATTCACATAGTGGTCAAACTTGATGATGCCAAAGTGATCGCCTTCCTGAAGCTCATCCAGGATTAACAGCATCGCCTCTCGTGTCTGCAACCAGTAGCTGTGTCACGACAAACACTAAAGCAGCCTCATAAGGTCACTTACCTGCTGTATCTTTATCCCTGACATTGAGCCGCTCTTATCGATGACAAACACCACATTTTTGGGAATGGTGGGCATATCTTGAGGTGCAAAGAAGTGCACAAAGTATCCGTTTACAATCTGGAAGAAAGAGGAAGAAGTGAGGCACATAACACCAAATGCTTCACATATAAGTATAGCTTTACTAACATTACACAGTCTTTTAATAATATACAGAAATGGTGCTGTTGTGTGTTTTTTGACTGACTGATATGTTGATGCTTATGTGACTAGCGAGTCGTGAAATGTTACCACTTGTAGACCTGCCACTATTTCAGGACTATGGCCCTATTCGGTTTGGTGGGTTGCTCAGATAAGGAATTCCAACTTCGAATAAGCTATCCTGGGAAACAAGAGAGTATTCATGCAAATAAGAGACCGAGTCCATTATGAGTGGGTGCTACTGCTGGTCCTACATCAAAGTAAGCTAAGCGATCTTGGTTCATCCCAGCTCCAGGGTTTAGAGGGTAGATTTATATGTCTTTTTTTGAGAGGTCCTAAGATCTAATCATGCTCCAGCCGAGATTTCTTACAGTGTTTCAAATGACAAAAGAAAAGAGAAAGAGTTTCTGTTAGTCAATACTCCTTCTCCATGGCAGGAAAATGCAAGTGAGTGTGGTGATAATAAACGTTTTTTCTATTAATCAGCCCTTTCAGGAAGCGCGAAAGTGAGATAAAACTAAGGAAAATACAATATAATATTTAAAAACTACATTTTAGCATTAAATAAAAATATTTTTTGTTTTTCTCATGCTTTAATACTCAACATTTATCTTTTTACCATAATAAACATTGTTCCGGTTTGCCAATCTAGCCAATCACGGAAGGCCTGACGCAATGTTAACCAATCAGAAGCAAGACAAGGCGGGTCTATCTGTCATCACAGGACCACTTGTCTAACACCGTTGCTCAGGATTCTTCACTCTTGAGCCAAACCTAAATCTGCAGAGTTCTCGCTAAACTTTACTGTAAATTCCCCAATAAATGATTAATTAAATCATATATTTATTAAACTTTATATGTGTGTGAAGAATGTTGATGAAATATGAAATTACCAGAAGCCAATTGAATAAGTTTCCCTTTTGGGTTCATATACTTGTAAATCTGACACTAAAGGAGTCAGTGCCTCACCAACCATCAACCCCACCGCACATCACTGGCTACACTTTTGTCTTGTTGGACTCCAAGGTGGAAGAGCAATTAGGGACAGATATTTCATTGTTACCTAATGTAACTACAGTGCTATGAATAAATAATAAAGCTGTAATAGTTTGCCTAGCAGGCCATTTGTTCTACTGCTTCTCAAGAGGAAAAGAGCAGCTGAGATAATGGAGGGAGAAGGTACTTTGACAGCGACCTTATCAATGAGTCTCTGCAGGCTGTGTGGCTTAACCAACACTCAAGCCTGTTATGCATACTAATAGAACTGTATTCATAAAAGGTAACATTTTTTATAATGTAATCACACCTGGATGTCTCCGAGACTCTTGGCTCGGTTGACGTCGTACTTGATAATGAAATCTCCGTCGATCACACTCGTGTCGCAGCCTGGACAAGACCTCTGCTGCTCCAGGGTGGGCGAGAAGGAGACGTAAGCCTGAAGACAAACGAACTAGTCAATCTTAAGTCCCTCATCAATAGAAAAGAGCTTGGAACAAGTAAGTATTTAGACCAATGCCTGATAACTTGTTCACTAAAACCACTGGAGTCAAATTTTCTTCTTTCAATTCTGCTTCAAGGGATCCTTAAATACAAAATAAGCTTTTCCTCTCGCTGCTTTCCTCACTTTAGCACTCATCTCTGACTGATCCATGTTGTCTCCACTCTCCTGTTCAGCTCCATCTTGGTAACTCGACTACAAAATGTAAAAAGTTGACCTTTTTGTCTGTGACTGTTTTCTCCACCAGAGGCAGCAGATCATTGGTGAGGAAAGTGGCCTGAGTGTCCAGGAAGGAGATTCCCTGAGGCTCGTAGATGTGGGTGACAATCTGGAACTCCTGCACCGGGACTTTGGGTTTGACTCGAGTCATGAGCTCGTAGCTGCCCTTGTTCCTCTGCAGGAGCTCCTCATAGGTGAGAATAAACGTGACGTTGCTCTCGGCTGCGATATTGACAGACACAGAGAATTTCTCCATCTTCCTCCCAGATGCTCTGTGAGGAAACAGGAAGTTGTCGGTGAGTTATTGGGGTGGTTAGTTTTATCTTTGTTGAAATTGTCAACTCACTTGACCAGCCCAGCTGTCTGTCCCATTGAAACCGCTTTCTGATACTGCTGCTTAGCTTTCTCTTTTTCCTTCACCTGCCCGACATACTGCCGACCTTCAATCTCCCTGTGCGTTCACACCAAGAGTCAACAAGCGAGTGACACGTGAGAGAAAAAGCTCCATGTTGGAGACTGACATGGTGAAGTTGGTGATAAAGGCCGTCTTGGGAAGGTCCACCTCGAAGGAGATCTCCCTGGAAACGTTTGCTTTGTTGAGCGCGGTGGAGGTCATGACGGTGTGAGCGAACCGTGACGTCACCACGCAGTCCACCTTCACGCTATACACCTCCACCTGCATCACACATCAGTGTCAGGAGCTATTTTCAAGCACACAGAAACACCTTGACATGAAACCAGTAGTTTGTGAGTGTTGTGGTGAGTCATGGCATGTTTGGAAGCTGTGATGTAGTTAGTCAGTTGTTAGTTGTTTACACAAAACATCGTCTTACCAAGGCATCGCTGGTGCTTCTTTTCTGGAACAAAAGAGGGAAGATTGTTGTTAATGGATTTTTAAAAACAGTCTCAAATGATTTCAATTGACAGTAATTAATGAGAGCCAAGGGCCAGTCCCAGTCATCTCCTAATTCCTTAAACTGGTTCCTCAAGCTCAAAATCCGCACTTCCTTGACGAGTGAGGGTAGTTCCAATACTCAGAAGTTGAGGAATGAGGAACGAGAGAGAGGGCCGTATCTTCCTCACTTTTGAGATTCTTCTAGACCTCCCATGTTAGTAAGTGGTATCCTAGAATGAATTGTCGGAAACAACAAAAAGTTGTTGATATTTGTATGATACTTTAAACTCTAAACCTGCTTTTTATAACAACATTAAGCCTACTATTTTGTTGCCAGGTCAATTTAAGACTTTCACTAGTAATGGGAAATTAGTTTTTACGAAACAGCAGATGAGGCTTCATGACACAGTACCGTATCTATCTTTTTTCTAGTACTGTAGAAAAGTATGTGGTGATTTCAGTTTAAAAACTATGAAAGGTTTAGTCTGGAGTGTGCTATAAAGACACTGGATCATGATACCACACCAGCTGTTTCATAAAACCTTAGCAACCCATCATGTTTTTTCTTTTAACCAACTAATGAAGCCTCTTGTATTCTCCACCCTTCTAGCATGAGGCATACTTGAAGAGCAATGGAAAAAAGCTTATACTACTTTTTAACGCTAATTGCAATCAGCCATTGGAACCATATTGTCACTTGACAGCCCTTTTCGCTAATTAAAACAAGTTATTAAGTTTTGCTTTATTGTGTTATTATTGTTGTTGTGTTGTTTTGTGGTAAAATAAGTGTTTTCTCGGTACATGTACACGGGTATCTGGTCCGAAGACGAGTCGTTAGTGACGACAGTATGTTCAGTTTAGCGCCATCTACGTCACCGGTCGTTAAGGGTGTAAAGGAGTGCATTGCGCACTACATTTTTGCACACTGCTCATTGGGACACACTTGTGTACTCAAAATATGGCCTAAGTGTAAGTGCAGAAATGCAATACTCGTTTTTTGTTCAGCCTTTGTCTGTTCGTGCCAGTTGTTAAGTACTGGTAACTTTCTGTTTTGACTCAATCCTTATGATGTACATGAACTCATGCTGAACTAACTAAAATATCACATGTTTGGGAAATTTTTCCTATAATGGGGGAAATGTTTTCGACAAAAGATGATAGGGGGTGAAGGAATACAACTTGTAAACACAGATTTAAAGAATTGTGCTTGAACCCTGTACAGTGATATGACAAGATACCATAAGTACTGAGACAGATTATTAAAGGGACTATAATCCTGTCATAGAAGAGTGCGACTTGAATGTGATGTTAGGTGTGAGCACATACCTGCATTGATCTGGCTGCACTGTTGGCTGCCTAAAACACAAACAATATTTACCAACATGCGAGCTTTGAACTGACAGAACAAACTCACCAGAAGGAGCAACAACTCTGTGTTGGGTTTGAAACATAAGTAACAATCTTCACAGACATACCCACATGAGATGATTTTAGAGATCGTACCTGTGCGTCCTCCAGGTCAGAGATGAGCAGATCTCCGCCAACCGTCGCAGCCAGCCAGAGGCAGGCGCTGCCCCACAGCAGCAGCAGTCGGACACCCACAACACCAGACATGACCAAACTGAAAACTTCTGGACTTCAGCGGGAGGAAAAGCTCTCTGGCCAGATGGGAAGGGCCAAACCTGGATGGTTGACCAACAAACTGGGCTTGTCCCAGGCACATCGCCCACTGAGGAAAACCATGTTTGAGTGTTCCTGTCAAGGGACGAAAGAGGTGTTTAATGACATGTTCGAGGCCCTGATGGTGGAAAACAGTGTTATCCTGTGATCAGAGGTCGATGTCATTGATGATGTCACTGTGTGGTGTAGTTTTATGTGGCCAAGAAATATTTCAATACATGTAGTTGTTGAATGAAGTAGAAAGTTATTTTGAAATGCATCAAAAGTTAGATGAACACAAAATTGAGATAATAGTGTTAACAATTTCTTTACCTGCCAATATCTTTAACCTTTTGTTATTTCTGGGTCAAGATGACCCGAAGGCTCGAAACAAACAAGTCCATGGCTTCCAAGAATACTTATGTAGTGGTGGAGGTCGTTCACCTTGACCCAGAGGCAACACAAGGGATATGACAAACACATTATTTTTCTAGGGCCTTTGGGTCAACTTGACCAAGAGAAAACTCAAGAGTTACCATATTTTGGCAAAGAGGAGCCAAGGGGAAAAAAAAGAAAACTTTACTAGAGAGTAAAGTAGGACATCGCCAAAAAAAACGTAAAACTATAAACATCAGCACAACATCACAACTGTCTCTGAAGAAAGTTTTTTTTTCAAATTATAATTAGTTGTAGTAGTAGTAGGAACAATGCCAATATTAAGAATTTTGGTCACTTAACAATAGATATTAAATAAAAATATGATATAAATAAACAAACAAAAAATTAAGTAAAGTACAGAATATAATTGTGCTCTATAATAATGAGAAAATTGAAACCTGTATTGTAATGCTTATGTTCTTTTGTTTTATTTTGAAGGTGGTTTTCCGTTTTTATGTGTCCTGTGTTTTGAGTTGACAGACGTTGGCAGGTGCGCGGCTGGGGATGATTGAGTGGCGGGTTCTTCCCATTGATAAAGAGCGTCTCTACCCGGAAGAACTCGCCAGAGTATTGCGTTTCCAGACCAGGTTGGCTATCCCTTCGATCTCGCTCCTCGCCTTTGAATCTAAACTTTGTAAATCCTGTGGACACGTGAGTCCTTTTGTCTTTTTGTTTTAGTTGCTGTTGAGACCCCGATCTCCAGCCGTGCCCTGCCTTCGTCCCGAGTGCCTGCTTTGTTTTTTGTTCCTGTTCCTTCCTATTACGGACCACTCTGGGTTCATTAAAGACTTTTCTTCTGAACTATTCCTCCGTGGATTATTGAAGAACTTTCCAGAGTATTGCGTTTCCGGACCAGGTTGGCTTTCCCTTCGATTTCGCCCCTCGCCTTTTGATCTGAACTTTGATTATCCTGTGGATACTGATGACATTGTCAGCGCTTTATTTTACTCACGTGATTCTTTTTGTCTTTTGGTTTTTAGTTGCTGGTGAGACCCCGATCTCCAGCCATGCCCTGCCTTCGTCCAGAGTGCCTGTTTTGTTTTTGTTTCTATTCATTCCTATTACAGTTCGCTCTGGATTTATTAAAGATTTTGTTTCTCCTCCGTGGATGTATTGATTCTTCCGCATCTGGGTCTCCTGCCCTGATCAGATGGTGAAAGAATACTCTGGCCACCATGGACCCAGCGGAAGTTTCAGAGCTTCAGGATGCGCTGAGAATTCAAGCTGAGAGACTATGCGCTGTGGAGGAAGCGTCACTGGAAGAAAGCGCGTCTCTCTTCAGTCTCGCTAAATTACTAGAAGCGCTCACTCCCCACTCAGCCCCTCCCGCACATGATTCTGCCCCAGCCTCTGCCATTGAGACCCCGATCTCCAGCCGTGCCCTGCCTTCGTCCCGAGTGCGTGTTTTGTTTTTGTTTCTATTCATTCCTATTACGGACCACTCTGGATTTATTAAAGAGTTTTTTTCTGAACTATTCCTCCGTGGATGTATTGACTCTTCCGCATCTGGGTCTCCTGCCCTGATTGGATCGTGACACAGATAGCCCGATAGTGGACTGATATTTTGGTATTGTGTCTACCTAATGTTGCATGCAGCATAGATTTGGCAGAGCCTGAGGTGAAGTGAAAAAGGGCCAAAATAAACGAGAAGCATCTATTTCAAGGCTCAGAAAAAACTTTTATTTTCAATGTGAGTAAATGAAAACACGGTCTGAGTCAAACAGGAGATACTGATGAAACAAAACGTCCACCAACTCTAGATAGTTTTAAAAACACCTGACACCACATAGTCCTCGGCCAAGCCGTCCACCAGGCCTGTCCCGTTGTTATGAACGAACCAGCAGGGGACGCTCTCTCCATTCTTCACATTTGTCCTGTAGTCCTTCTGCCAGCCTCTATGGATTCAGAACAAGGTTAGGTACAGCAAGACCCCGACAGCTTCATGAAGCAGGTTCGACTGAAGACCTGGTGACGTTGAGTCGGTGTCCTTTCACAAACATGGTGGCATCAGGTTTCTCTGGAACTTCACCTTCACGCAGGTCAGTCACTTCGAACTGCACACCTCGATAGAACTGACCTGAAGGAGTAAAGCATTGTTTCACCAGTAGATCTTTACCCCTTGAATGACAGAATACACAGATATTCTGGGTTTAGTACTACCAGACCACCTAAAAAAAACTCATGTCATAGGTCAGTATCAGCAGAGGCAAGAGTATCAGTAAAATAGGCTCTTTTTTCTGGGCTACTAAACTGTAATGCAGAGAAGAAGGTAGACAGAATTGTAACGAACAAAGGTAGATCATCCATACAGTACCCAGGAGACCATGAACCTGGGGTGACATGAGGTGACTGTCCACAGTGTAGAAGCCAAGGTAGTCCTGGTTCAGTGGGTGTTTCGCCCATACTTTGTGCAGCAGAATCACAAACTTGACGGAATCTCTGAGCGTGATTGTGAGGCTGCGATCCTTCGACAGCTCAAGATCCACACTGGAGAATCAGGCAATGTTAGCCACAAAATCCTCATTTAAGAAGTGTACGAACTCACTTGGGACCTTTGATGAAGCCTAGATCGGACCACAAAAGCTTTTTCCGCTTGTTGTTCTGGAACACGGTTATGTATCGAGTCGTTATGTCAATCTTCAACCCATATTCCTGATGGATGATTCCAAATCGCCAGAAGTAGGTGTTGATGGTGCTGTTGGCCGAAACCTTCTTGTCACCGATGGTCTGACCATTGACCAGGATTCCTGAGGACAGGTGTGAGTCTCAAGATGATCAATGATGTATCAGTTAACGGATAAGTGAGCTATTTTAAAAGAACTGCAAGGTGTCACCACTCTATTAGAGTTTATGAATTAAAGTTCTTCAGAATGGGGTCTCACCTAAATTTGGGTCTTTGACCAAGTTGAAAATTGTTCCAGGCTTGTCGTTGATGTTGAAGCACAAGGCGTCGCCTCGCTCTGGAAGCTCGATCAGAAAATGTGGATCCCCATCAACTACGAACAAACTTGATCAAGTTTCTGAACTAAGATGTCGCTTAAGACTTGAGTTTACCCAGATAAACCGGCGTTGATGGAGCGCTGAAATACTGTTTGGAAAGCTGGTTGTGTGGAATAGCGTCACCCCGTCTCTCTGCTTCCTGTCTTTGTTCTGCAAGACAAACATGTTATCAACACGATGGATGTCAGCTCAAGAAGTCCAACCTACCCTCTGTCAGTTTGTCAGCAATAAGAGGACCCGTGGGCCCATCTTCAGTCTCGGGTTTGGTGACCACCATGGAGGTCAGCGGGGTCACAAAGCTGTACTCCAGAGACATCTCCAGGGCCTTTGCTGTGGAGTTGCTTTTTTCCTCTGAGGTTCCACTCTTACTGCAGGAGACACCGCCATTTTGGTGTAGGTACACAATTTTGTATATGCTGATGATTTGATGATGTCTAAAATAGTTTTGAACTTTTTAAAAGCATATTCTATTTCCTTTAAAACATTTATAGCAACAAACAAAGAGTTCAGCCGTGCAAATCTGCTGTAGCTCCAATATGTTTTCATGATGTAAAAAATTGCTTGTAAAACCACCTGAGGCTCTTTCATGTTCATATGTTAACACAAAGAATGGGGCAGGGAAAACAGATGTGAGAGTGTAAGCCGATCAAGTCGTGTTCTTCCTGGATCTGGTGCCACTGGACATTCACAAGGTTCATCATGAGTGAAAAAAGATGAATCTAACTGGCCCTGGTATTCATGTTTCATCACTTGTTTGACATACCATTCATTTCCTTAGGTTGTAAAGTTTTCAGAAAGATTTTCACCTGGATCTGAGACTCCAACTGACCTTTTCTCCAGAAGCTGCTGGATGGTGAGGTAAGCCCACAGACGCTCCGCAAAATCCCCAAATATATAATCTTCATCTGGGTAGACGGTGGCCCAGTCCAGAACATTTACCTTCTCCTTCACCCGGAAGACCTCCTCAAGCTGAGACAAAAAAAATAGTTGAGTACAAGACAAGATCCATGGTCATTTTGCATTTTCCTCACCCCTTGACCATAAACCTCCACCATGAAGTTGTTCATGTCATTGTCAGTCAGCCGGCCGGCCACCACGATCTCTGAGCCATTGAACAGCTGGTTGAAGTGGTTGGTGGTCAGGTACCCTGTGTTGTCTGGGTACTGCATGTTCACGTCTAGCAGCAAAGTGCTGGACACCTCCTCAAAGAAACCCTGCGGACCAAAAGAGCCAGTTATCAGTTTTCAATGGTCACTTATTAAACAACTGAATTCAACTTGACGCACCGAAGACTTGTTTTTAATGTATGTATTCATTTTTATATTTTACATGTGTACTTTGTTAACATAAACTGAACCTTTTTAACAGTTCAGTAAACCTATTATGTAGTGAAACAAATAAAACTTATTTTCATTGTATTCAATTATCTGTTTTGTGAAAATACAAAATAAACTTAATTTGTGAATTTTTCTTTTTTATTTGAAAGGTCTTTAAAATATTTTCATTAAATTTGATTTTTTTTTGTTGACTAACATATTTAAAATTCATGTGATAATAAAGCCACAAAGTAAGTTCACATTTCTCATTCAAATGTCTAACCCGCTGTGAAAAGGATTTACTTTCTACCTCAGTCGTGTAGATGTCAGTCATGACGTAAAGGTTTAACATAAACTAGGAGGTTTCTTGACTTGAATCTGTTCTTTCTGGACTTGTGTCAACTGACTGTTTGTCACCTGAAGTTGAAGTGTTGCATCTGAGGCTTCGTAGATCCGACGCGCAAAGCCCTTATTCTGTTTGCTCATCACATCCAGAAACAAGTAGTCCACGTCGTTGCCAAATCCGAGACAGTAGAGTGACATGTTACCACCGATAGCCTCCTGCACGTTTCTCTGGATTTGAGGGATGTGGGAGACACCTGTAGAACCACCAACATGTAGCTTGATATTATCCACTTCCACCAACCTCTCAGACATGAAAGTTTGAGATTTTTTTTCTCTGCAACATCTCTACTCAAAGTGTCTAACAGATCTTAACACGAGTGTCCTCAGCTCCTGCATCATTGCTGCCTGGATGAGTAGAGGGCTCTGCACAGGGTGGTTAGAAAAAGATCCCAATAAAGAAGAAAGGTAACCAAAATTCTGAACCACCACAAACTTGCACATTCACTCTGTTGCCCCTTCCCTTCTAGGAAGATGCTGACAGAGCATCCAAAGTGGGACCACTAGACTTAGGAACAGCTTCTTCCCACAGCTGTCAGATTGATGAACAGTGGTCCTGCAACATTGTACACATGCTATGCATATATATATCTGTGTTCAAATACACTCACCAGAATTTGGATTCCCATCAGTGAGCAAAATCACCATGTCAAGGCTTCTCTCTGGCAAAGTGTTTCTCTTCCTGTCGCTAACGATCATGTCGATGGCACTTAACACACCAGTATTGATGTCAGTCCCTGAGTGGAGGAGAAACAATTAGTAAAGAGTTACAAATATTTTAAATTCTCTTTTAAACACCTCCATTGTCCTCGATATTTCGGACATAGGCCTTGGCCTCCCTCAAGTTCTCCTTGGTAGCTTTGGACAGTGATGGCCTCCATCGATCCACATTGTGGTCAAACGTGATGATGCCAAAGTGATCGCCTTCCTGAAGCTCATCTAGGATTAACAGCATCGCCTCTCGTGTCTGCAACCAGTAGCTGTGTCACGACAAACACTAAAGCAGCCTCATAAGGTCACTTACCTGCCGCATCTTTGTCCCCCACATTGAGCCGCTCCTGTCGATGACAAACACCACATTTTTGGGAATGGTGGGCATATCTTGAGGTGCAAAGAAGTGCACAAAGTATCCGTTTACAATCTGGAAGAAAGAGGAAGAAGTGAGGCACATAACACACCAAATGCTTCACTTATAAGAATCAGAATCAGAATCCTTTATTTGTCCCGCGAGGGGAAATTCGGTTCAACAACAGCCAGAGTAATATACCAAGAAAATAAAACACCCAGAAATAAAAAAAATAATAATAATAAAAAGAAATAGAAAGAAATTCTAAATAGAATAGAAAATAAATCTGCACTATATTATATATTCACAATCATATTTACAAAAATAACAAGAAAAGTGCAGTTAAATATTTATCTTAAATATTAGTATAGCTTTACTAACATTACACAGTCTTTTAATAATAAACCGAAATGGTGCTGTTGTGTGTTTTTTGACTGACTGATATGTTGATGCTTATGAATAGCGAGTCTTGAAATGTTACCACTTGTAGACCTTCCACTATTTCAAGACTATGGCCCTATTCGGTTTGCTGGGTTGCTCAGATAAGGAATTCCGACTTTGAATAAGCTATCCTGGGAAACAAGAGAGTATTCATGCAAATAAGAGATGTCCATTATGAGTGGGTGCTACTGCTGGTCCTAAACAAAGTAAGCTAAGCAATCTTGGTTCATCCCAGCTCCAGGGTTTACAGGGCAGATTTATATGTCTTTTTTTGAGTGGTCCTAAGATCTAATTATGCTCCAGCCGAGATTTCTTACAGTGTTTCAAATGACAAAAGAAAAGAGAAAGAGCTTCTGTTAGTCAATACTCCTTCCCCATGGCAGGAAAATGCAAGTGAGTGTGGTGATAATAAACGTTTTTTCTATTAATCAGCCCTTTCAGGAAGCGCGAAAGTGAGATAAAACTAAGGTAAATATAATATAATATTTAAAAAATACATTTTAGCCTGAAATAAAAAAAAGAAAGGTTTTTCTCATGCTTTAATACTCAATATTTATCTTTTTACCATAATAAACATTGTTCTGGTTTGCCAAACTAGCCAATCACGGAAGGCCTGACGCAATGTTAACCAATCAGAAGCAAGACAAGGCGGGTCTATCTGTCATCACAGCACCACTTGTCTAACACCGTCGCTCAGGATTCTTCACTCTTGAGCCAAACCTAAGTCTAGAGAATTCTCGCTAAACTTTACTGTAAATTCCCCAAGAAATTATTAATTAAATCATATATTTATTAAACTTTATATGTTTGTGAAGAATGTTGATGAAATATGAAATTACCAGAAGCCAATTGAATAAGTTTCCCTTTTGGGTTCATATACTTGTAAATCTGACACTAAAGGAGTCAGTGCCTCACCAACCATCAACCCCACCACACGTCACTGGTTACACTTTTGTCTTGTTGGACTCCAAGGTGGAAGAGCAATTAGGGACAGATATTTCATTGTTACCTAATGTAACTACAGTGCTATGAATACATAATATAGCTGTAATAGTTTGTCTAGCAGGCCATTTGTTCTACTGCTTCTCAAGAGGAAAAGAGCAGCTGAGATAATGGAGGGAGAAGGTACCTTGACAGTGTATGTGGCTAAACCAACACTCAAGCCTGTTATGCATACTAATAGAACTGTATTCATAAAAGGTAACCTTTTTTATAATGTAATCATACCTGGATGTCTCCGAGACTCTTGGCTCGGTTGACGTCGTACTTGATAATGAAATCTCCGTCGATCACACTCGTGTCGCAGCCTGGACAAGACCTCTGCTGCTCCAGGGTGGGCGAGAAG
Source organism: Callionymus lyra (assembly GCF_982586985.1). Taxonomy (NCBI): domain Eukaryota; kingdom Metazoa; phylum Chordata; class Actinopteri; order Syngnathiformes; family Callionymidae; genus Callionymus; species Callionymus lyra. The sequence goes on from NC_141827.1 coordinate 17,550,093, forward strand.
GAGACGTAAGCCTGAAGAAAAACAATAAACTAGTCAGTCTTAATTCCCTCATCAATAGAAAAGAGCTTGGAACAAGGAATTATTAAGACCATAGCCTGAAAACCTGTTCACTAAATCCAAATCCTAGAGCTTTTGTCGATGGGAGAAAATGGGTTGTGGTAACCACTAGAGTCAAATTTTCTTATTTCAATTCTGCTTCCAGGGATCCTTAAGTAGAAAATTTCCTTTCCTTTCCTTTTCCTCTCGCTGCTTTCCTCACTTTAGCAGTCATCTCTGACTGATCCATGTTGTCTCCACTCTCCTGTTCAGCTCCCTCTTGGTAACTCGACTTCAAAATGTAAAAAGTTGACCTTTTTGTCTGTGACTGTTTTCTCCACCAGAGGCAGCAGGTCATTGGTGAGGAAAGTGGCCTGAGTGTCCAGGAAGGAGATTCCCTGAGGCTCGTAGATGTGGGTGACAATCTGGAACTCCTGCACCGGGACTTTGGGTTTGACTCGAGTCATGAGCTCGTAGCTGCCCTTGTTCCTCTGCAGGAGCTCCTCATAGGTGAGAATAAACGTGACGTTGCTCTCGGCTGCGATATTGACAGACACAGAGAATTTCTCCATCTTCCTCCCAGATGCTCTGTGAGGAAACAGGAATTTGTCGGTGAGTTATTGGGGTGGTTAGTTTTATCTTTGTTGAACTTGTCAACTCACTTGACCAGTCCAGCCGTCTGTCCCATTGAAACCGCTTTCTGATACTGCTGCTTAGCTTTCTCTTTTTCCTTCACCTGCCCGGTATACTGCCGACCTTCAATCTCCCTGTGAGGTCACACCAAGAGTCAACAAGCGAGTGACACTTGAGAGAAAAAGCTCCATGTTGGAGACTGACATGGTGAAGTTGGTGATAAAGGCCGTCTTGGGAAGGTCCACCTCGAAGGAGATCTCCCTGGAAACGTTTGCTTTGTTGAGCGCGGTGGAGGTCATGACGGTGTGAGCGAACCGTGACGTCACCACGCAGTCCACCTTCACGCTATACACCTCCACCTGCATCACACATCAGTGTCAGGAGCTATTTTCAAGCACACAGAAACACCTTGACATGAAACCAGTAGTTTGTGAGTGTTGTGGTGAGTCAGGGCATGTTTGGAAGCTGTGATGTAGTTAGTCGGTTGTTAGTTGTTTACACAAAACATCGTCTTACCAAGGCATCGCTGGTGCTTCTTTTCTGAAAGAAAAGAGGGAAGATTGTTGTTAATGGATTTTTAAAAACAGTCTCAAATGATTTCAATTGACAGTAATTAATGAGAGCCAAGGGCCAGTCCCAGTCATCTCCTAATTCCTTAAACTGGTTCCTCAAGCTCAAAATCCGCACTTCCTTGACGAGTAAGGGTAGTTCCAATACTCAGAAGTTGAGGAATGAGGAACGAGAGAGAGGGCCGTATCTTCCTCACTTTGGAGATTCTTCTAGACCTCCCATGTTAGTAAGTGGTATCCTAGAATTAATTGTCGGAAACAACAAAAAGTTGTTGATATTTGTATGATATTTTAAACTCTAAACCTGCTTTTTATAACAACATTAAGCCTACTATTTTGTTGCCAGGTCAATTTAAGACTTTCACTAGTAATGGGAAATTAGTTTTTACGAAACAGCAGATGAGGCTTCATGACACAGTACCGTATCTATCTTTTTTCTAGTACTGTAGAAAAGTATGTGGTGATTTCAGTTTAAAAACTATGAAAGGTTTAGTCTGGAGTGTGCTATAAAGACACTGGATCATGATACCACACCAGCTGTTTCATAAAACCTTAGCAACCCATCATGTTTTTTCTTTTAACCAACTAATGAAGCCTCTTGTATTCTCCACCCTTCTAGCATGAGGCATACTTGAAGAGCAATGGGAAAAAGCTTCTACTACTTTTTAACGCTAATTGCAATCAGCCATTGGAACCATATTGTCGACACTTGACAGCCCTTTTCGCTAATTAAAACAAGTTATTAAGTTTTGCTTTATTGTGTTATTATTGTTGTTGTGTTGTTTTGTGGTAAAATAAGTGTTTTCTCGGTACATGTACACGGGTATCTGGTCCGAAGACGAGTCGTTAGTGACGACAGTATGTTCGGTTTAGCGCCATCTACGTCACCGGTCGTTAAGGGTGTAAAGGAGTGCATTGCGCACTACATTTTTGCACACTGCTCATTGGGACACACTTGTGTACTCAAAATATGGCCTAAGTGTAGTGCAGAAATGCAATACTCGTTTTTTGTTCAGCCTTTGTCTGTTCGTGCCAGTTGTTAAGTACTGGTAACTTTCTGTTTTGACTCAATCCTTATGATGTACATGAACTCATGCTGAACTAACTAAAATATCACATGTTTGGGAAATTTTTCCTATAATGGGGGAAATGTTTTCGACAAAAGATGATAGGGAGTGAAGGAATAAAACTTGTAAACACAGATTTAAAGAATTGTGCTTGAACCCTGTACAGTGATATGACAAGATACCATAAGTACTGAGACAGATTATTAAAGGGACTATAATCCTGTCATAGAAGAGTGCGACTTGAATGTGATGTTAGGTGTGAGCACATACCTGCATTGATCTGGCTGCACTGTTGGCTGCCTAAAACACAAACTATATTTACCAACATGCGAACTTTGAACTGATAGAACAAACTCAACAGAAGGAGCAACAACTCTGTGTTGGGTTTGAAACATAAGTAACAATCTTCACAGACATACCCACATGAGATGATTTTAGAGATCGTACCTGTGCGTCCTCCAGGTCAGAGATGAGCAGATCTCCGCCAACCGTCCCAGCCAGCCAGAGGCAGGCGCTGCCCCACAGCAGCAGCAGTCGGACACCCACAACACCAGACATGACCAAACTGAAAACTTCTGGACTTCAGCGGGAGGAAAAGCTCTCTGGCCAGATGGGAGGGGCCAAACCTGGATGGTTGACCAACAAACTGGGCTTGTCCCGGGCACATCACCCACTGAGGAAAACCATGTTTGAGTGTTCCTGTCAAGGGACGAAAGAGGTGTTTAATGACATGTTCGAGGCCCTGATGGTGGAAAACAGTGTTATCCTGTGATCAGAGGTCGATGTCATTGATGATGTCACTGTGTGGTGTAGTTTTATGTGGCCAAGAAATATTTCAATACATGTAGTTGTTGAATGAAGTAGAAAGTTACTTTGAAATGCATCAAAAGTTAGATGAACACAAAATTGAGATAATAGTGTTAACAATTTCTTTACCTGCCAATATCTTTAACCTTGTGTTATTTCTGGGTCAAGATGACCCGAAGGCTCGAAACAAACAAGTCCATGGCTTCCAAGAATACTTATTTAGTGGTGGAGGTCGTTCACCTTGACCCAGAGGCAACACAAGGGATATGACAAACACATTATTTTTCTAGGGCCTTTGGGTCAACTTGACCAAGAGATAACTCAAGAGTTACCATATTTTGGCAAAGTGGAGCCAAGGGGAAAAAAAAGAAAACTTTACTAGAGGGTAAAGTAGGACATCGCCAAAAAAAAATGTAAAACTATAAACATCAGCACAACATCAAAACTGTCGCTGAAGAAAGGTTTTTTTTCAAATTATAATTAGTTGTAGTAGTAGTAGGAACAATGCCAATAATAAGGATTTTGGTCACTTAACAATAGATATTAAATAAAAATATGATATAAATAAACAAACAAAAAAATATAAAAGAATTTTAGGTAAAGTACAGAATATAATTGTGCTCTATAATAATGAGAAAATTGAAACCTGTATTGTCATGCTTATGTTCTTTTGTTTTATTTTGAAGGTGGTTTTCCGTTTTTATGTGTCCTGTGTTTTGAGTTGACAGACGTTGGCAGGTGCGCGGCTGGGGATGATTCTGTGGCGGGTTCTTCCCATTCGTAAGGAGCGTCTCTACCCGGAAGAACTCGCCAGAGTATTGCGTTTCCAGACCAGGTTGGCTATCCCTTCGATCTCGCTCCTCGCTTTTGAATCTAAACTTTGTAAATCCTGTGGACACGTGAGTCCTTTTGTCTTTTTGTTTTAGTTGCTGTTGAGACCCCGATCTCCAGCCGTGCCCTGCCTTCGTCCCGAGTGCCTGCTTTGTTTTTTGTTCCTGTTCCTTCCTATTACGGACCACTCTGGATTCATTAAAGACTTTTCTTCTGAACTATTCCTCCGTGGATTATTGAAGAACTTGCCAGAGTATTGCGTTTCCAGACCAGGTTGGCTTTCCCTTCGATCTCGCCCCTCGCCTTTTGATCTGAACTTTGATTATCCTGTGGATACTGATGACATTTTCAGCGCTTTATTTTACTAACGTGATTCTTTTTGTCTTTTGGTTTTTAGTTGCTGGTGAGACCCCGATCTCCAGCCATGCCCTGCCTTCGTCCAGAGTGCCTGTTTTGTTTTTGTTTCTATTCATTCCTATTACAGTTCGCTCTGGATTTATTAAAGACTTTGTTTCTCCTCCGTGGATGTATTGATTCTTCCGCATCTGGGTCTCCTGCCCTGATCGGATGGTGAAAGAATACTCTGGCCACCATGGACCCAGCGGAAGTTTCAGAGCTTCAGGATGCGCTGGGAATTCAAGCTGAGAGACTATGCGCTGTGGAGGAAGCGTCACTGGAAGAAAGCGCGTCTCTCTTCAGTCTCGCTAAATTACTAGAAGCGCTCACTCCCCACTCAGCCCCTCCCGCACATGATTCTGCCTCTGCCATTGAGACCCCGATCTCCAGCCGTGCCCTGCCTACATCCCGAGTGCCTGTTTTGTTTTTGTTTCTATTCATTCCTATTGCGGACCTCTCTGGATTTATTAAAGAGTTTTTTTCTGAACTATTCCTCCGTGGATGTATTGACTCTTCCGCATCTGGGTCTCCTGTCCTGATTGGATCGTGACACAGATAGCCCGATAGTGGACTGATATTTTGGTATTGTGTCTACCTGATGTTGCATGCAGCATAGATTTGGCAGAGCCTGAGGTGAAGTGAAAAAGGGCCAAAATAAACGAGAACCATCTATTTCAAGGCTCAGAAAAAACTTTTATTTTCATTGTGAGTAAATGAAAACACGGTCTGAGTCAAACAGGAGATACTGATGAAACAAAACGTCCACCAACTCTAGATAGTTTTAAAAACACCTGACACCACATAGTCCTCGGCCAAGCCGTCCACCAGGCCTGTCCCGTTGTTATGAACGAACCAGCAGGGGACGCTCTCTCCATTCTTCACATTTGTCCTGTAGTCTTTCTGCCAGCCTCTATGGATTCAGAACAAGGTTAGGTACAGCAAGACCCCGACAGCTTCATGAAGGAGGTTCGACTGAAGACCTGGTGACGTTGAGTCGGTGTCCTTTCACAAACATGGTGGCATCAGGTTTCTCTGGAACTTCACCTTCACGCAGGTCAGTCACTTCGAACTGCACACCTCGATAGAACTGACCTGAAGGAGTAAAGCATTGTTTCACCAGTAGATCTTTACCCCTTGAATGACAGAATACACAGATATTCTGGGTTTAGTCCTACCAGACCACCTAAAAAAAACTCTCTCAATGGTCAGTATCAGGAGAGGCAAGAGTATCAGTAAAATAGGCTCTTTTTTCTGGGCTACTAAATTGTAATGCAGAGAAGAAGGTAGACAGAATTGTAACGAACAAAGGTAGATCATCCATACAGTACCCAGGAGACCGTGAACGTGGGGTGACATGAGGTGACTGTCCACAGTGTAGAAGCCAAGGTAGTCCTGGTGCAGCGGGTGTTTCGCCCAGACTTTGTGCAGCAGAATCACGAACTTGACGGAATCTCTGAGCGTGATTGTGAGGCTGCGATCCTTCGACAGCTCAAGATCCACACTGGAGAATCAGGCAATGTTAGCCACAACATCCTCATTTAAGAAGTGTACGAACTCACTTGGGACCTTTGATGAAGCCTAGATCGGACCACAAAAGCTTTTTCCGCTTGTTGTTCTGGAACACGGTTATGTACCGAGTGGTTATGTCAATCTTCAACCCATATTCCTGATGGATGATTCCAAATCGCCAGAAGTAGGTGTTGATGGTGCTGTTGGCCGAAACCTTCTTGTCACCGATGGTCTGACCATTGACCAGGATTCCTGAGGAGAGGTGTGAGTCTCAAGATCGATCATTGATGTATCAGTTATCGGATAAGTGAGCTATTTTAAAAGAACTGCAAGGTGTCACCACTCTATTAGAGTTTATGAATTAAAGTTCTTCAGAATGGGGTCTCACCTAAATCTGGGTCTTTGACCAAGTTGAAAATGGTTCCAGGCTTGTCGTTGATGTTGAAGCACAAGGCGTCGCCTCGCTCTGGAAGCTCGATCAGAAAATGTGGATCCCCATCAACTACGAACAAACACGATCAAGTTTCTGAACTAAGATGTCACTCAAGACTTGAGTTTACCCAGATAAACCGGCGTTGATGGAGCGCTGAAATACTGTTTGGAAAGCTGGTTGTGTGGAATAGCGTCACCCCGTCTCTCTGCTTCCTGTCTTTGCTCTGCAAGACAAACATGTTATCAACACGATGGATGTCAGCTCAAGAAGTCCAACCTACCCTCTGTCAGTTTGTCAGCAATAAGAGGACCCGTGGGCCCATCTTCAGTCTCGGGTTTGGTGACCACCATGGAGGTCAGCGGGGTCACAAAGCTGTACTCCAGAGACATATCCAGGGCCTTTGCTGTGGAGTTGCTTTTTTCCTCTGAGGTTCCACTCTTACTGCAGGAGACACCGCCATTTTTGGTGTAGGTACACAATTTTGTATATGCTGATGATTTGATGATGTCTAAAATAGTTTTGAACTTTTTAAAAGCATATTCTATTTCCTTTAAAACATTTATAGCAACAAACAAAGAGTTCAGCCGTGAAAATCTGCTGTAGCTCCATCACAGAGAATATGTTTTCATGATTTAAAACATTGCTTGTAAAACCACCTGAGGCTCTTTCATTTTCATACGTTAACACAAAGAATGGGGCAGGGAAAACAGATGTGAGAGTGTAAGCCGATCAAGTCGTGTTCTTCCTGGAGCTGCTGCCACTGGACATTCACAAGGTTCATCATGAGTGGAAAAAGATTCATCTAACTGGCCTTGGTATTCATGTTTCATGACTTGTTTGAAAGTCCATTCATTTCCTTAGGTTGTAAAGTTTTCAGAAAGATTTTCACCTGGATCTGAGACTCCAACTGACCTTTTCTCCAGAAGCTGCTGGATGGTGAGGTAAGCCCACAGACGCTCCACAAAATCCCCAAATATATAATCTTCATCTGGGTAGATGGTGGCCCAGTCCAGAACATTTACCTTCTCCTTCACCCGGAAGTCCTCCTCAAGCTGAGACAAAAAAAATAGTTGAGTACAAGACAAGATCCATGGTCATTTTGCATTTTCCTCACCCCTTGACCATAAACCTCCACCATGAAGTTGTTCAGGTCATTGTCAGTCAGCCGGCCGGCCACCACGATCTCTGAGCCATTGAACAGCTGGTTGAAGTGGTTGGTGGTCAGGTACCCTGTGTTGTCTGGGTACCGCATGTTCACGTCTAGCAGCAAAGTGCTGGACACCTCCTCAAAGAAACCCTGCGGACCAAAAGAGCCAGTTATCAGTTTTCAATGGTCACTTATTTAACAACTGAATTCAACTTGACGCACCGAAGACTTGTTTTTAATGTATGTATTCATTTTTATATTTTACATGTCTACTTTGTTAACATAAACTGAACCTTTTTAACAGTTCAGTAAACCTATTATGTAGTGAAACAAATAAAACTTATTTTCATTGTATTCAATTATCTGTTTTGTGAAAATACAAAATAAACTTAATTTGTGAATTTTTCTTTTTTATTTGAAAGGTCTTTAAAATATTTTCATTAAATTTGATTTTTTTTTGTTGACTAACATATTTAAAATTCATGTGATAATAAAGCCACAAAGTAAGTTCACATTTCTCATTCAAATGTCTAACCCGCTGTGAAAAGGATTTACTTTCTACCTCAGTCGTGTAGATGTCAGTCATGACGTAAAGGTTTAACATAAACTAGGAGGTTTCTTGACTTGAATCTGTTCTTTCTGGACTTGTGTCAACTGACTGTTTGTCACCTGAAGTTGAAGTGTTGCATCTGAGGCTTCGTAGATCCGACGCGCAAAGCCCTTATTCTGTTTGCTCATCACATCCAGAAACAAGTAGTCCACGTCGTTGCCAAATCCGAGACAGTAGAGTGACATGTTACCACCGATAGCCTCCTGCACGTTTCTCTGGATTTGAGGGATGTGGGAGACACCTGTAGAACCACCAACATGTAGCTTGATATTATCCACTTCCACCAACCTCTCAGACATGAAAGTTTGAGATTTTTTTTCTCTGCAACATCTCTACTCAAAGTGTCTAACAGATCTTAACACGAGTGTCCTCAGCTCCTGCATCATTGCTGCCTGGATGAGTAGAGGGCTCTGCACAGGGTGGTTAGAAAAAGATCCCAATAAAGAAGAAAGGTAACCAAAATTCTGAACCACCACAAACTTGCACATTCACTCTGTTGCCCCTTCCCTTCTAGGAAGATGCTGACAGAGCATCCAAAGTGGGACCACTAGACTTAGGAACAGCTTCTTCCCACAGCTGTCAGATTGATGAACAGTGGTCCTGCAACATTGTACACATGCTATGCATATATATATCTGTGTTCAAATACACTCACCAGAACTTGGATTCCCATCAGTGAGCAAAATCACCATGTCAAGGCTTCTCTCTGGCAAAGTGTTTCTCTTCCTGTCGCTAACGATCATGTCGATGGCACTTAACACACCAGTATTGATGTCAGTCCCTGAGTGGAGGAGAAACAATTAGTAAAGAGTTACAAATATTTTAAATTCTCTTTTAAACACCTCCATTGTCCTCGATATTTCGGACATAGGCCTTGGCCTCCCTCAAGTTCTCCTTGGTAGCTTTGGACAGTGATGGCCTCCATCGATCCACATTGTGGTCAAACGTGATGATGCCAAAGTGATCGCCTTCCTGAAGCTCATCTAGGATTAACAGCATCGCCTCTCGTGTCTGCAACCAGTAGCTGTGTCACGACAAACACTAAAGCAGCCTCATAAGGTCACTTACCTGCCGCATCTTTGTCCCCCACATTGAGCCGCTCCTGTCGATGACAAACACCACATTTTTGGGAATGGTGGGCATATCTTGAGGTGCAAAGAAGTGCACAAAGTATCCGTTTACAATCTGGAAGAAAGAGGAAGAAGTGAGGCACATAACACACCAAATGCTTCACGTATAAGAATCAGAATCAGAATCCTTTATTTGTCCCGCGAGGGGAAATTCGGTTCAACAACAGCCAGAGTAATATACCAAGAAAATAAAACACCCAGAAATAAAAAAAATAATAATAATAAAAAGAAATAGAAAGAAATTCTAAATAGAATAGAAAATAAATCTGCACTATATTATATATTCACAATCATATTTACAAAAATAACAAGAAAAGTGCAGTTAAATATTTATCTTAAATATTAGTATAGCTTTACTAACATTACACAGTCTTTTAATAATAAACCGAAATGGTGCTGTTGTGTGTTTTTTGACTGACTGATATGTTGATGCTTATGAATAGCGAGTCTTGAAATGTTACCACTTGTAGACCTTCCACTATTTCAAGACTATGGCCCTATTCGGTTTGCTGGGTTGCTCAGATAAGGAATTCCGACTTTGAATAAGCTATCCTGGGAAACAAGAGAGTATTCATGCAAATAAGAGATGTCCATTATGAGTGGGTGCTACTGCTGGTCCTAAACAAAGTAAGCTAAGCAATCTTGGTTCATCCCAGCTCCAGGGTTTACAGGGCAGATTTATATGTCTTTTTTTGAGTGGTCCTAAGATCTAATTATGCTCCAGCCGAGATTTCTTACAGTGTTTCAAATGACAAAAGAAAAGAGAAAGAGCTTCTGTTAGTCAATACTCCTTCCCCATGGCAGGAAAATGCAAGTGAGTGTGGTGATAATAAACGTTTTTTCTATTAATCAACCCTTTCAGGAAGCGCGAAAGTGAGATAAAACTAAGGTAAATATAATATAATATTTAAAAAATACATTTTAGCCTGAAATAAAAAAAAGAAAGGTTTTTCTCATGCTTTAATACTCAATATTTATCTTTTTACCATAATAAACATTGTTCTGGTTTGCCAAACTAGCCAATCACGGAAGGCCTGACGCAATGTTAACCAATCAGAAGCAAGACAAGGCGGGTCTATCTGTCATCACAGCACCACTTGTCTAACACCGTCGCTCAGGATTCTTCACTCTTGAGCCAAACCTAAGTCTAGAGAATTCTCGCTAAACTTTACTGTAAATTCCCCAAGAAATTATTAATTAAATCATATATTTATTAAACTTTATATGTTTGTGAAGAATGTTGATGAAATATGAAATTACCAGAAGCCAATTGAATAAGTTTCCCTTTTGGGTTCATATACTTGTAAATCTGACACTAAAGGAGTCAGTGCCTCACCAACCATCAACCCCACCACACGTCACTGGTTACACTTTTGTCTTGTTGGACTCCAAGGTGGAAGAGCAATTAGGGACAGATATTTCATTGTTACCTAATGTAACTACAGTGCTATGAATACATAATATAGCTGTAATAGTTTGTCTAGCAGGCCATTTGTTCTACTGCTTCTCAAGAGGAAAAGAGCAGCTGAGATAATGGAGGGAGAAGGTACCTTGACAGTGTATGTGGCTAAACCAACACTCAAGCCTGTTATGCATACTAATAGAACTGTATTCATAAAAGGTAACCTTTTTTATAATGTAATCATACCTGGATGTCTCCGAGACTCTTGGCTCGGTTGACGTCGTACTTGATAATGAAATCTCCGTCGATCACACTCGTGTCGCAGCCTGGACAAGACCTCTGCTGCTCCAGGGTGGGCGAGAAGGAGACGTAAGCCTGAAGAAAAACAACAAACTAGTCAGTCTTAATTCCCTCATCAATAGAAAAGAGCTTGGAACAAGGAATTATTAAGACCATAGCCTGAAAACCTGTTCACTAAATCCAAATCCTAGAGCTTTTGTCGATGGGAGAAAATGGGTTGTGGTAACCACTAGAGTCAAATTTTCTTATTTCAATTCTGCTTCCAGGGATCCTTAAGTAGAAAATTTCCTTTCCTTTCCTTTTCCTCTCGCTGCTTTCCTCACTTTAGCAGTCATCTCTGACTGATCCATGTTGTCTCCACTCTCCTGTTCAGCTCCCTCTTGGTAACTCGACTTCAAAATGTAAAAAGTTGACCTTTTTGTCTGTGACTGTTTTCTCCACCAGAGGCAGCAGGTCATTGGTGAGGAAAGTGGCCTGAGTGTCCAGGAAGGAGATTCCCTGAGGCTCGTAGATGTGGGTGACAATCTGGAACTCCTGCACGGGGACTTTGGGTTTGACTCGAGTCATGAGCTCGTAGCTGCCCTTGTTCCTCTGCAGGAGCTCCTCATAGGTGAGAATAAACGTGACGTTGCTCTCGGCTGCGATATTGACAGACACAGAGAATTTCTCCATCTTCCTCCCAGATGCTCTGTGAGGAAACAGGAATTTGTCGGTGAGTTATTGGGGTGGTTAGTTTTATCTTTGTTGAACTTGTCAACTCACTTGACCAGTCCAGCCGTCTGTCCCATTGAAACCGCTTTCTGATACTGCTGCTTAGCTTTCTCTTTTTCCTTCACCTGCCCGGTATACTGCCGACCTTCAATCTCCCTGTGAGGTCACACCAAGAGTCAACAAGCGAGTGACACTTGAGAGAAAAAGCTCCATGTTGGAGACTGACATGGTGAAGTTGGTGATAAAGGCCGTCTTGGGAAGGTCCACCTCGAAGGAGATCTCCCTGGAAACGTTTGCTTTGTTGAGCGCGGTGGAGGTCATGACGGTGTGAGCGAACCGTGACGTCACCACGCAGTCCACCTTCACGCTATACACCTCCACCTGCATCACACATCAGTGTCAGGAGCTATTTTCAAGCACACAGAAACACCTTGACATGAAACCAGTAGTTTGTGAGTGTTGTGGTGAGTCAGGGCATGTTTGGAAGCTGTGATGTAGTTAGTCGGTTGTTAGTTGTTTACACAAAACATCGTCTTACCAAGGCATCGCTGGTGCTTCTTTTCTGAAAGAAAAGAGGGAAGATTGTTGTTAATGGATTTTTAAAAACAGTCTCAAATGATTTCAATTGACAGTAATTAATGAGAGCCAAGGGCCAGTCCCAGTCATCTCCTAATTCCTTAAACTGGTTCCTCAAGCTCAAAATCCGCACTTCCTTGACGGGTAAGGGTAGTTCCAATACTCAGAAGTTGAGGAATGAGGAACGAGAGAGAGGGCCGTATCTTCCTCACTTTTGAGATTCTTCTAGACCTCCCATGTTAGTAAGTGGTATCCTAGAATTAATTGTCGGAAACAACAAAAAGTTGTTGATATTTGTATGATATTTTAAACTCTAAACCTGCTTTTTATAACAACATTAAGCCTACTATTTTGTTGCCAGGTCAATTTAAGACTTTCACTAGTAATGGGAAATTAGTTTTTACGAAACAGCAGATGAGGCTTCATGACACAGTACCGTATCTATCTTTTTTCTAGTACTGTAGAAAAGTATGTGGTGATTTCAGTTTAAAAACTATGAAAGGTTTAGTCTGGAGTGTGCTATAAAGACACTGGATCATGATACCACACCAGCTGTTTCATAAAACCTTAGCAACCCATCATGTTTTTTCTTTTAACCAACTAATGAAGCCTCTTGTATTCTCCACCCTTCTAGCATGACGCATACTTGAAGAGCAATGGGAAAAAGCTTCTACTACTTTTTAACGCTAATTGCAATCAGCCATTGGAACCATATTGTCACTTGACAGCCCTTTTCGCTAATTAAAACAAGTTATTAAGTTTTGCTTTATTGTGTTATTATTGTTGTTGTGTTGTTTTGTGGTAAAATAAGTGTTTTCTCGGTACATGTACACGGGTATCTGGTCCGAAGACGAGTCGTTAGTGACGACAGTATGTTCGGTTTAGCGCCACCTACGTCACCGGTCGTTAAGGGTGTAAAGGAGTGCATTGCGCACTACATTTTTGCACACTGCTCATTGGGACACACTTGTGTACTCAAAATATGGCCTAAGTGTAGTGCAGAAATGCAATACTCGTTTTTTGTTCAGCCTTTGTCTGTTCGTGCCAGTTGTTAAGTACTGGTAACTTTCTGTTTTGACTCAATCCTTATGATGTACATGAACTCATGCTGAACTAACTAAAATATCACATGTTTGGGAAATTTTTCCTATAATGGGGGAAATGTTTTCTACAAAAGATGATAGGGGGTGAAGGAATACAACTTGTAAACACAGATTTAAATAATTGTGCTTGAACCCTGTACAGTGATATGACAAGATACCATAAGTACTGAGACAGATTATTAAAGGGACTATAATCCTGTCATAGAAGAGTGCGACTTGAATGTGATGTTAGGTGTGAGCACATACCTGCATTGATCTGGCTGCACTGTTGGCTGCCTAAAACACAAACAATATTTACCAACATGCGAGCTTTGAACTGACAGAACAAACTCACCAGAAGGAGCAACAACTCTGTGTTGGGTTTGAAACATAAGTAACAATCTTCACAGACATACCCACATGAGATGATTTTAGAGATCGTACCTGTGCGTCCTCCAGGTCAGAGATGAGCAGATCTCCGCCAACCGTCGCAGCCAGCCAGAGGTAGGCGCTGCCCCACAGCAGCAGCAGTCGGACACCCACAACACCAGACATGACCAAACTGAAAACTTCTGGACTTCAGCGGGAGGAAAAGCTCTCTGGCCAGATGGGAGGGGCCAAACCTGGATGGTTGACCAACAAACTGGGCTTGTCCCAGGCACATCACCCACTGAGGAAAACCATGTTTGAGTGTTCCTGTCAAGGGACGAAAGAGGTGTTTAATGACATGTTCGAGGCCCTGATGGTGGAAAACAGTGTTATCCTGTGATCAGAGGTCGATGTCATTGATGATGTCACTGTGTGGTGTAGTTTTATGTGGCCAAGAAATATTTCAATACATGTAGTTGTTGAATGAAGTAGAAAGTTACTTTGAAATGCATCAAAAGTTAGATGAACACAAAATTGAGATAATAGTGTTAACAATTTCTTTACCTGCCAATATCTTTAACCTTGTGTTATTTCTGGGTCAAGATGACCCGAAGGCTCGAAACAAACAAGTCCATGGCTTCCAAGAATACTTATTTAGTGGTGGAGGTCGTTCACCTTGACCCAGAGGCAACACAAGGGATATGACAAACACATTATTTTTCTAGGGCCTTTGGGTCAACTTGACCAAGAGATAACTCAAGAGTTACCATATTTTGGCAAAGTGGAGCCAAGGGGAAAAAAAAGAAAACTTTACTAGAGGGTAAAGTAGGACATCGCCAAAAAAAAAAAAAAAACTATAAACATCAGCACAACATCACAACTGTCTCTGAAGAAAGTTTTTTTTTCAAATTATAATTAGTTGTAGTAGTAGTAGGAACAATGCCAATATTAAGGATTTTGGTCACTTAACAATAGATATTAAATAAAAATATGATATAAATAAACAAACAATAAAATATAAAAGAATTTTAGGTAAAGTACAGAATATAATTGTGCTCTATAATAATGAGAAAATTGAAACCTGTATTGTCATGCTTATGTTCTTTTGTTTTATTTTGAAGGTGGTTTTCCGTTTTTATGTGTGCTGTGTTTTGAGTTGACAGACGTTGGCAGGTGCGCGGCTGGGGATGATTGAGTGGCGGGTTCTTCCCATTGATAAGGAGCGTCTCTACCTGGAAGAACTCGCCAGAGTATTGCGTTTCCAGACCAGGTTGGCTATCCCTTCGATCTCGCTCCTTGCATTTGAATCTAAACTTTGTAAATCCTGTGGACACGTGAGTCCTTTTGTCTTTTTGTTCTGTCTTCAGTCTCGCTAAATTACTAGAAGCGCTCACTCCCCACTCAGCCCCTCCCGCACATGATTCTGCCCCAGCCTCTGCCATTGAGACCCCGATCTCCAGCCGTGCCCTGCCTTCATCCCGAGTGCCTGTTTTGTTTTTGTTTCTATTCATTCCTATTGCGGACCGCTCTGGATTTATTAAAGAGTTTTTTTCTGAACTATTCCTCCGTGGATGTATTGACTCTTCCGCATCTGGGTCTCCTGCCCTGATTGGATCGTGACACAGATAGCCCGATAGTGGACTGATATTTTGGTATTGTGTCTACCTGATGTTGCATGCAGTATAGATTTGGCAGAGCCTGAGGTGAAGTGAAAAAGGGCCAAAATAAACGAGAAGCATCTATTTCAAGGCTCAGAAAAAACTTTTATTTTCATTGTGAGTAAATGAAAACACGGTCTGAGTCAAACAGGAGATACTGATGAAACAAAACGTCCACCAACTCTAGATAGTTTTAAAAACACCTGACACCACATAGTCCTCGGCCAAGCCGTCCACCAGGCCTGTCCCGTTGTTATGAACGAACCAGCAGGGGACACTCACTCCATTCTTCACATTTGTCCTGTAGTCTTTCTGCCAGCCTCTATGGATTCAGAACAAGGTTAGGTACAGCAAGACCCCGACAGCTTCATGAAGGAGGTTCGACTGAAGACCTGGTGACGTTGAGTCGGTGTCCTTTCACAAACATGGTGGCATCAGGTTTCTCTGGAACTTCACCTTCACGCAGGTCAGTCACTTCGAACTGCACACCTCGATAGAACTGACCTGAAGGAGTAAAGCATTGTTTCACCAGTAGATCTTTACCCCTTGAATGACAGAATACACAGATATTCTGGGTTTAGTACTACCAGACCACCTAAAAAAAACTCTCTCAATGGTCAGTATCAGGAGAGGCAAGAGTATCAGTAAAATAGGCTCTTTTTTCTGGGCTACTAAACTGTAATGCAGAGAAGAAGGTAGACAGAATTGTAACGAACAAAGGTAGATCATCCATACAGTACCCAGGAGACCGTGAACGTGGGGTGACATGAGGTGACTGTCCACAGTGTAGAAGCCAAGGTAGTCCTGGTGCAGCGGGTGTTTCGCCCAGACTTTGTGCAGCAGAATCACGAACTTGACGGAATCTCTGAGCGTGATTGTGAGGCTGCGATCCTTCGACAGCTCAAGATCCACACTGGAGAATCAGGCAATGTTAGCCACAACATCCTCATTTAAGAAGTGTACGAACTCACTTGGGACCTTTGATGAAGCCTAGATCGGACCACAAAAGCTTTTTCCGCTTGTTGTTCTGGAACACGGTTATGTACCGAGTGGTTATGTCAATCTTCAACCCATATTCCTGATGGATGATTCCAAATCGCCAGAAGTAGGTGTTGATGGTGCTGTTGGCCGAAACCTTCTTGTCACCGATGGTCTGACCATTGACCAGGATTCCTGAGGAGAGGTGTGAGTCTCAAGATCGATCATTGATGTATCAGTTATCGGATAAGTGAGCTATTTTAAAAGAACTGCAAGGTGTCACCACTCTATTAGAGTTTATGAATTAAAGTTCTTCAGAATGGGGTCTCACCTAAATCTGGGTCTTTGACCAAGTTGAAAATGGTTCCAGGCTTGTCGTTGATGTTGAAGCACAAGGCGTCGCCTCGCTCTGGAAGCTCGATCAGAAAATGTGGATCCCCATCAACTACAAACAAACACGATCAAGTTTCTGAACTAAGATGTCGCTCAAGACTTGAGTTTACCCAGATAAACCGGCGTTGATGGAGCGCTGAAATACTGCTGGTTGTGTGTAATAATGTCACCCCGTCTCTCTGCTTCCTGTCTTTGCTCTGCAAGACAAACATGTTATCAACACCATGGATGTCAGCTCAAGAAGTCCAACCTACCCTCTGTCAGTTTGTCAGCAACAAGAGGACCCGTGGGCCCATCTTCAGTCTCGGGTTTGGTGACCACCATGGAGGTCAGCGGGGTCACAAAGCTGTACTCCAGAGACATCTCCAGGGCCTTTGCTGTGGAGTTGCTTTTTTCCTCTGAGGTTCCACTCTTACTGCAGGAGACACCGCCATTTTTGGTGTAGGTACACAATTTTGTATATGATCTGATGATTTGATGATGATGTCTAAAATAGTTTTGAACGTTTTAAAAGCATATTCTACTTCCTTTAAAATATTTATAGCAACAAACAAAGAGTTCAGCCGTGAAAATCTGCTGTAGCTCCATCACAGAGAATATGTTTTCATGATGTAAAAAATTGCTTGTAAAACCACCTGAGGCTCTTTCATGTTCATACGTTAACACAAAGAATGGGGCAGGGAAAACAGATGTGAGAGTGTAAGCCGATCAAGTCGTGTTCTTCCTGGATCTGGTGCCACTGGACATTCACAAGGTTCATCATGAGTGGAAAAAGATTAGTCTAACTGGCCCTGGTATTCATGTTTCATCACTTGTTTGTCATACCATTCATTTCCTTAGGTTTAAAAGTTTTCAGAAAGATTTTCACCTGGATCTGAGACTCCAACTGACCTTTTCTCCAGAAGCTGCTGGATGGTGAGGTAAGCCCACAGACGCTCCGCAAAATCCCCAAATATATAATCTTCATCTGGGTAGACGGTGGCCCAGTCCAGAACATTTACCTTCTCCTTCACCCGGAAGTCCTCCTCAAGCTGAGACAAAAAAAATAGTTGAGTACACGACAAGATCCATGGTCATTTTGCAATTTCCTCACCCCTTGACCATAAACCTCCACCATGAAGTTGTTCAGGTCATTATCAGTCAGACGGCCGGCCACCACGATCTCTGAGCCATTGAACAGCTGGTTGAAGTGGTTGGTGGTCAGGTACCCTGTGTTGTCTGGGTACTGCATGTTCACGTCTAGCAGCAAAGTGCTGGACACCTCCTCAAAGAAACCCTGCGGACCAAAAGAGCCAGTTATCAGTTTTCAATGGTCACTTATTTAACAACTGAATTCAACTTGATGCACCGAAGACTTGTTTTTAATGTATGTATTCATTTTTATATTTTACATGTCTACTTTGTTAACAGAAACTGAACCTTTTTTTTTAACAGTTCAGTAAACCTATTATGTAGTGAAACAAATAAAACTTATTTTCATTGTATTAAATTATCTGTTTTGTCAAAATACAAATTTAACTTCATTTGTGAATTTTTCTTTGAAAGTTATTTGAAAGGTCTTTAAAATATTTTCATTAAATTTGATTTTTTTTGTTGACTAACATATTTAAAATACATGTGATAATAAAGCCACAAGTAAGTTCACATTTCTCATTCAAATGTCTAACCCGCTGTGAAAAGGATTTACTTTCTACCTCAGTCGTGTAGATGTCAGTCATGACGTAAAGGTTTAACATAAACTAGGAGGTTTCTTGACTTGAATCTGTTCTTTCTGGACTTGTGTCAACTGACTGTTTGTCACCTGAAGTTGAAGTGTTGCATCTGAGGCTTCGTAGATCCGACGCGCAAAGCCCTTATTCTGTTTGCTCATCACATCCAGAAACAAGAAGTCCACGTCGTTGCCAAATCCGAGACAGTAGAGTGACATGTTACCACCGATAGCCTCCTGCACGTTTCTCTGGATTTGAGGGATGTGGGAGACACCTGTAGAACCACCAACATGTAGCTTGATATTATCCACTTCCACCAACCTCTCGGACATGAAAGTTTGAGATATTTTTTCTCTGCAACATCTCTACTCAAAGTGTCTAACAGATCTTAACACGAGTGTCCTCAGCTCCTGCATCATTGCTGCCTGGATGAGTAGAGGGCCCTGCACAGGGTGGTTAGATTATGATCCCAATAAAGACGAAAGGTAACCACAATTCTGAAACACCACAAACTTGCACATTCACTCTTTTGCCCCTTCCCTTCTAGGAAGATGCTGACAGAGCATCCAAAGTGGGACCACTAGACTAGGAACAGCTTCTTCCCACAGTTGTCAGATTGATGGACAGTGGTCCTGCAACATCGTACACATGCTATGCATATATATATATATATATATATATATATATATATATATATATATATATTCAAATACACTTACCACCATTTGGCATCCCATCAGTGAGCAAAATCACCATGTCAAGGCTTCTCTCTGGCAAAGTGTTTCTCTTCCTGTCGCTAACGATCATGTCGATGGCACTTAACACAGCAGAATTGATGTCAGTCGCTGAGTGGAGGAGAAACAATTAGTAAAGAGTTACAAATATTTTAAATTCTCTTTTAAACACCTCCATTGTCCTCGATATTTCGGACAAAGGCCTTGGCCTCCCTCAAGTTCTCCTCGGTAGCTTTGGACAGTGATGGCCTCCATCGATCCACAGCGTGGTCAAACTTGATGATGCCAAAGTGATCGCCTTCCTGAAGCTCATCCAGGATTAACAGCATCGCCTCTCGTGTCTGCAACCAGTAGCTGTGTCACGACAAACACTAAAGCAGCCTCATAAGGTCACTTACCTGCTGCATCTTTATCCCCGACATTGAGCCGCTCCTGTCGATGACAAACACCACATTTTTGGGAATGGTGGGCATATCTTGAGGTGCAAAGAAGTGCACAAAGTATCCGTTTACAATCTGTAAGAAAGAGGAAGAAGTGAGGCACATAACACACCAAATGCTTAACATATAAGTATAGCTTTACTAACATTACACAGTATTTTAATAATAAACAGAAATGGTGCTGTTGTGTGTTTTTTGACTGACTGATATGTTGATGCTTATGACTAGCGAGTCGTGAAATGTTACCACTTGTAGACCTGCCACTATTTCAGGACTATGGCCCTATTCTGTTTGCTGGGTTGCTCAGATAAGGAATTCCGACTTTGAATAAGATATCCTGGGAAACAAGAGAGTATTCATGCAAATAAGAGATGTCCATTATGAGTGGGTGCTACTGCTGGTCCTAAACAAAGTAAGCTAAGCAACCTTGGTTCATCCCAGCTCCAGGGTATACAGGGTAGATTTATATGTCTTTTTTTGAGTGGTCCTAAGATCTAATCATGCTCCAGCCGAGATTTCTTACAGTGTTTCAAATGACAAAAGAAAAGAGAAAGAGCTTCTGTTAGTCAATACTCCTTCTCCATGGCAGGAAAATGCAAGTGAGTGTGGTGATAATAAACGTTTTTTCTATTAATCAGCCCTTTCAGGAAGCGCGAAAGTGAGATAAAACTAAGGAAAATACAATATAATATTTAAAAACTACCTTTTTGCATTAAATTTTTTTTTTTTTTTTTTTTCTCATGCTTTAACACTCAATATTTATCTTTTTACCATAATAAACATTGTTCCGGTTTGCCAATCTAGCCAATCACGGAAGGCCTGACGCAATGTTAACCAATCAGAAGCAAGACAAGGCGGGTCTATCTGTCATCACAGCACCACTTGTCTAACACCGTTGCTCAGGATTCTTCACTCTTGAGCCAAACCTAAATCTAGAGAGTTCTCGCTAAACTTTACTGTAAATTCCCCAAGAAATGATTAATTAAATCATATATTTATTAAACTTTATATGTGTGTGAAGAATGTTGATGAAATATGAAATTACCAGAAGCCAATTGAATAAGTTTCCCTTTTGGGTTCATATACTTGTAAATCTGACACTAAAGGAGTCAGTGCCTCACCAACCATCAACCCCACCGCACGTCACTGGTTACACTTTTGTCTTGTTGGACTCCAAGGTGGAAGAGCAATTAGGGACAGATATTTCATTGTTACCTAATGTAACTACAGTGCTATGAATACATAATATAGCTGTAATAGTTTGTCTAGCAGGCCATTTGTTCTACTGCTTCTCAAGAGGAAAAGAGCAGCTGAGATAATGGAGGGAGAAGGTACCTTGACAGCGACCTTATCAATGAGTCTCTGCAGGCTATGTGGCTAAACCAACACTCAAGCCTGTTATGCATACTAATAGAACTGTATTCATAAAAGGTAACATTTTTTATAATGTAATCACACCTGGATGTCTCCGAGACTCTTGGCTCGGTTGACGTCGTACTTGATAATGAAATCTCCGTCGATCACACTCGTGTCGCAGCCTGGACAAGACCTCTGCTGCTCCAGGGTGGGCGAGAAGGAGACGTAAGCCTGAAGAAAAACAACAAACTAGTCAGTCTTAATTCCCTCATCAATAGAAAAGAGCTTGGAACAAGGAATTATTAAGACCATAGCCTGAAAACCTGTTCACTAAATCCAAATCCTAGAGCTTTTGTCGATGGGAGAAAATGGGTTGTGGTAACCACTAGAGTCAAATTTTCTTATTTCAATTCTGCTTCCAGGGATCCTTAAGTAGAAAATTTCCTTTCCTTTCCTTTTCCTCTCGCTGCTTTCCTCACTTTAGCAGTCATCTCTGACTGATCCATGTTGTCTCCACTCTCCTGTTCAGCTCCCTCTTGGTAACTCGACTTGAAAATGTAAAAAGTTGACCTTTTTGTCTGTGACTGTTTTCTCCACCAGAGGCAGCAGGTCATTGGTGAGGAAAGTGGCCTGAGTGTCCAGGAAGGAGATTCCCTGAGGCTCGTAGATGTGGGTGACAATCTGGAACTCCTGCACCGGGACTTTGGGTTTGACTCGAGTCATGAGCTCGTAGCTGCCCTTGTTCCTCTGCAGGAGCTCCTCATAGGTGAGAATAAACGTGACGTTGCTCTCGGCTGCGATATTGACAGACACAGAGAATTTCTCCATCTTCCTCCCAGATGCTCTGTGAGGAAACAGGAATTTGTCGGTGAGTTATTGGGGTGGTTAGTTTTATCTTTGTTGAACTTGTCAACTCACTTGACCAGTCCAGCCGTCTGTCCCATTGAAACCGCTTTCTGATACTGCTGCTTAGCTTTCTCTTTTTCCTTCACCTGCCCGGTATACTGCCGACCTTCAATCTCCCTGTGAGGTCACACCAAGAGTCAACAAGCGAGTGACACTTGAGAGAAAAAGCTCCATGTTGGAGACTGACATGGTGAAGTTGGTGATAAAGGCCGTCTTGGGAAGGTCCACCTCGAAGGAGATCTCCCTGGAAACGTTTGCTTTGTTGAGCGCGGTGGAGGTCATGACGGTGTGAGCGAACCGTGACGTCACCACGCAGTCCACCTTCACGCTATACACCTCCACCTGCATCACACATCAGTGTCAGGAGCTATTTTCAAGCACACAGAAACACCTTGACGTGAAACCAGCAGTTTGTGAGTGTTGTGGTGAGTCATGGCATGTTTGGAAGCTGTGATGTAGTTAGTCGGTTGTTAGTTGTTTACACAAAACATCGTCTTACCAAGGCATCGCTGGTGCTTCTTTTCTGGAACAAAAGAGGGAAGATTGTTGTTAATGGATTTTTAAAAACAGTCTCAAATGATTTCAATTTCGATTTCTTTTGTTGCCAGGTCAATTTAAGACTTTCACTAGTAATGGGAAATTAGTTTTTACGAAACAGCAGATGAGGCTTCATGACACAGTACCGTATCTATCTTTTTTCTAGTACCGTAGAAAAGTATGTGGTGATTTCAGTTCAAAAACTATGAAAGGTGTAGTCTGAAGTGTGCTATAAAGACACTGGATCATGATACCACACCAGCTGTTTCATAAAACCTTAGCAACCCATCACGTTTTTTCTTTTAACCAACTAATGAAGCCTCTTGTATTCTCCACCCTTCTAGCATGACGCATACTTGAAGAGCAATGGAAAAAAGCTTCTACTACTTTTTAACGCTAATTGCAATCAGCCATTGGAACCATATTGTCGACACTTGACAGCCCTTTTCAAAACAAGTTATTAAGTTTTGCTTTATTGTGTTATTATTGTTGTTGTGTTGTTTTGTGGTAAAATAAATGTTTTCTCGATACATGTACACCAGTATTTGGTCCGAAGACGAGTCCTCAGTGACGACTGTATGTTTGGTTTAGCGCCATCTACGTCACCGGTCGTTAAGGGTGTAAAGGAGTGCATTGCGCACTACATTTTTGCACACTGCTCATTGGGACACACTTGTGTACTCAAAATATGTATAAGTGTAAGTGCAGAAGTGCAATACTCGTTTTTTGTTCAGCCTTTGTCTGTTCGTGCCAGTTGTTAAGTTCTGGTAACTTTCTGTTTTGACTCAATCCTTATCATGTACATGAACTCATGCTGAACTAACTAAAATATCACATGTTTGTGAAATTTTTCCTATAATGGGGGAAATGTTTTCGACAAAAGATGATAGGGAGTGAAGGAATACAACTTGTAAACACAGATTTAAAGAATTGTGCTTGAACCCTGAACAGTGATATGACAAGATAATATGAGTGAAATACTGAGACAGATTATTAAATGGACTATAATCCTGTCATAGAAGAGTGCGACTTGAATGTGATGTTAGGTGTGAGCACATACCTGCATTGATCTGGCTGCACTGTTGGCTGCCTAAAACACAAACAATATTTACCAACATGCAAGCTTTGAACTGACTGAACAAACTCAACAGAAGGAGCAACAACTCTGTGTTGGATTTGAAACATAAGTAACAATCTTCACAGACATACCCACATGAGATGATTTTAGAGATCGTACCTGTGCGTCCTCCAGGTCAGAGATGAGCAGATCTCCGCCAACCGTCCCAGCCAGCCAGAGGCAGGCGCTGCCCCACAGCAGCAGCAGTCGGACACCCACAACACCAGACATGACCAAACTGAAAACTTCTGGACTTCAGCGGGAGGAAAAGCTCTCTGGCCAGATGGGAGGGGCCAAACCTGGATGGTTGACCAACAAACTGGGCTTGTCCCGGGCACATCGCCCACTGAGGAAAACCATGTTTGAGTGTTCCTGTCAAGGGACGAAAGAGGTGTTTAATGACATGTTCGAGGCCCTGATGGTGGAAAACAGTGTTATCCTGTGATCAGAGGTCGATGTCATTGATGATGTCACTGTGTGGTGTAGTTTTATGTGGCCAAGAAATATTTCAATACATGTAGTTGTTGAGTGAAGTAGAAAGTTATTTTGAAATGCATCGAAAGTTATATGAACACAACATTGACATTATAGTGTTAACAATTTCTTTACCTGCCAATATCTTTAACCTTGTGTTATTTCTGGGTCAAGATGACCCGAAGGCTCGAAAATAAATAAGTCCACGGCTTCCAGAAATACTTATGTAGTGGTGGAGGTCGTTCACCTTGACCCAGAGGCAACACAAGGGATACGACAAACACATTTTTTTTCTAGGCCTTTGGGTCAACTTGACCAAGAGATAACTCAAGGGTTACCATATTTTGGCAAAGTGGAGCCCAGGGGAAACATGTGGCCCTTTGATTGTATTTATGTGGCAACTTTATGTCAGAGCAGAAGTGATCTGCATAGAACATGAGAAAACATATTTTTGTATTTATAATTTGTATTAACTATAAATACAACTTCCTTTACAAGACTCTATTTTTCTTTAGTTTTCTTTGTCCTTTTGGTAAGTATTTCTTGACCCTTAAAATAATTTGAGCGAGTATTGAGATCATATTTAGAAGGAAACGATTTATTAATATATTATTGGCGCAGTTAGGTTTGTTTAATGTTTTTAATCGTCATTTTTCTTTTTTGTTCGTTCTTTTCAATTTCTTCAAGTTTTTCCACCAGAATGTTGTCTCTTTGCTTGCTTATTTTGTTCGACGGCCCCTCACAACAGCCAGAGAATATAATGTGGCCCCTGAGGAAATTTAATTCCCTCGAATTGCCTGTTTTTAATTGGCCACAGTTAATCTCAAAACCTTGTTAAGCTAAATAAAAGTTTAAAAAAGACGAATGGCTTTCGAACATTTTCGGACCTTGACTTACACCCCTTAGTTATCGTATGTATCATGAAGTCATTATGCTTCAACAATTTCCTGTTGAAATGTGTTTGGACTCTTTACTTCAAGTAGACACTATATATTAAATTCACTTAGATTTTTACCAGATAATGTATTTTGTCTTTTGCTTAACACTAGAATTCACTGAACCACCTGTTGACTCATTTTTGTCGTTGTCTACACGTTCTTTGTCTCTATTGTTTTCTTATTTCAATTTTATAATTGACCTTCTTTATTATTTTTACTTGCTGAGTTCCAGCCTGCACCGGCCCGTGCCTCCCCCCCACCGATTTACCTTGCCAGGTCACAAGAGAACAGCCAGCCCCGCCCCCTTAAGCTCTCTGGATCCACTTCCTCTCAGCATGTTCCATCCTGTGGTGTGACAATGATCGCTTCGTTTTCATAACAAAATGAGTGTCGACAGGTGGTTTCCAGTAGATTGGCTGCCCTTTGGGTTTTATAGGTAGAACAGCAAAATGGTGGGACTTCTAGTGTTAAGTGACATTTTCCAGTACTTTTTCCATCTCTGCTGAGATATGCTGGAGGTTCTTGTGAATTAGGGAAGTGGCTACAAAGTCACAACTTCACCTCCAGAGATGTAAATAGAGATGTAGTGTGAGGTCGAATAAAGCCTTGCTTGTTGTGTTTCTGCTGCCCTGACTTGATGCTCAGAACTGCAGCCGCCCAGGAAGTCCAGTAATTGACCTTATGTAACTCAGATTGGCAGCAAGGCTAACGGAGCAGACGTCGTCTGTCAGTGTGTTCATGACATAAAAATCTGTATTTTCTTTTTTATTTCAAAATTGACTGATTTAACTTTAGTCAGATGAGAACTGAATAAAGGTCAAAAAAGGAGATCAAAGATAAAAACTGTGGACCTACTGGACCTTGGTGTTACCACATTGGTTCGCCCACATCTTATTTGTCATTAGTCATCATTATCAGCACATGAAAAAAAACTAAAACTAACAACAGAGGTTTAGATTATTTATTAAAATCTGATATAAAACACAATTCGGCTCACACCACTTCATGAACATTATGTAAGAGCAGGGCCAGGCGGAGACGTCAGACAAGGTGGCTTCTGTGTCCGTGAATTCCAGATGTACTACTTGCCGAACACGCTGGCTCCTGCAGGTTTGGCCGCAGGCTTCTCCAGAGAAGTCTCGGTCCCCGACCTCACCCCGCTGAACACCGACGGAGCCACTTTCCCCGCTCGTTCTGCAAAATCAGTCGTTGGATTTAAAAAACATTTAGACATGATAGACACTTGAGTTCGGTGTCAAACAGGTCATATCGTGTTCCCACATGGGTAAACAAGGCTGCAGGTTTCAAGGGTTCAAGGACATGTTGTAGAACACTTTTTTTGTTCGTGTACTAAGATATATTTAACCCCTGACTATCATCAGCACTCACCTTCAATCTTTTTTACTTCTGTGCGAATGAACTTTGACCTCCTTTATCGTCCTCAACAAGATTGTACGAGCCGACTTGATCCGTGTCTTTCTTAAATACTGTTAATGACAGACTTTGTGTTGACCCCACAAAAACAGACTCCATCTGTTCAATACCAAGTTTCTTATGAAGATAATGGCTCCAGATGTTGTTGTGAGACCGATGACCACGGTTGTATGACAGCTCAGGAATCTGAATCAATACTTCAGTCCGGCTAAGATCAACTTCTACTTCGACGTGTTAGCACTTAGGTTAAGACATGCGAAAGAAATTTTGATTTCCTCACTGGATAATGTGTTTTTTTCTTTTTTCGCCTATATGTGACGCACATCTTATTTGCTTTTGACGGAGTGAACAGAACAAGTCGCATTGAATGTGACATTTTCGTATCAGAGAGCAACTTTCAAATATCGTCAGATATGTATTTGTTATGTAATGCGACCGCAATCTGCACAGCCAGGTCGCTTTCTAACCTGCACTGTGTATATAAGTGACAGAATAAGTTGATTTTTTTAAAAAGAAAGTAAAAAGTCTGCCACAGTCAGTTGAGAGTAGGGACAACATTCGTGGGATCATTCAATTTTCCATTCCAAAGGGGCTAAATACTCTTGATACTGGATTATATTGTTAGGGATTCTGTAGCTGATTGTTTCCTTGGAGAGTCAAGCTAGTACTCAACCACGACCTCTCCCCAGACATCATCCTCTTTTGAACATTGCAGTGACTTTCCGTTATTAATTTTTGGACTTTTTTTTTATTCAGTTTGAGTTGTTTGTTGTTTTATTGCATGTTTGTTGCTTCTCCAAAAAATGATGATGGACAAACAAGTACAAACAAAACAAGGAAAAAAAGGGTAATGAAATAAAATAAAATAAACTTCAAAATAACGTCGTTTTTATTTCTAAATATGACCTTGATATTTAACATAAATTTATCTTTTAAGGGGCAAGAAATACTCACCAAAAAATAAAAGAATATATATTTTAACACTGTTTTTTAGCAATAAGCAATACGGTACGTTACCGGTTGCTGATGCCACGTTTGCTTGTGATATCAATGATCGACTAGATCGATTAGAGGTCAGTAGGTTTGATGTTTAAAAAAAAGACTTGTTAAAAACCAAAGGGAAATAGTGCAGAGACCGCCATTTAGATGGCTTTGAAAATAATGAGACTTTGATGAAGCTTCGTCAGACCATCAATAGGTAAGTCAATTAAGTAAGTAATTTATATTTGTAAGTAAGAACAATATTCAATAAAATATATACCTAAAAGATCAAGATAACACCAAGAACAACACAGGAGTCTCAGAGAATCAAGGAAAAGCCTGCTCGAATAAAAATGTCTAAAGATGTGTCAGTAGATCCATCAAACACAGAGAGACAAGTTGGACAAAAGGCTTTAACTGCTCAGGTGTTGAATGGATCTTAAAAATCGCATTTTAATGATCTTTTTATTTTCTTGTTGTTTTAGAATTGAAGGAGCAGGACAAGACAATAACGTCTTAAACAACGTGACTTTCAATGAGCAACCACGTAGTCATGGTTATAAGCAACCGACGGGGGAAAACACAGTTTAAGAACTTTAAATGTTGTTACGAGTAGTTTTTGTTTTTGTAGTCTAATGTTCGCTGCGGTGAGTTACAATATCTGTTTAAAGACTATAACGCGGATGTAAAGGAAGACTATATAATCTGTTCTTTCAGACAAATAAATACAGCTCCCTGGTGGTCTAGTGGTTAGGATTCGGCGCTCTCACCGCCGCGGCCCGGGTTCGATTCCCGGTCAGGGAACTACTCTTTTACCAACTCCTTGTATTTTTATTTTTCTTCAACTCCTTGTATCTTTATTATCCCATACATTTTGATTTCACTCCACAGCTTAAGTCAGAGCTCACCAAATCCTTCCCAGAAGCGACAGACATGCTGACTCACCGCACTCGGCCATGACCTCATAGGTCTTGCTCTTGACCTCGCCCTTCAGACCCAGTTTACTGCGAGCTCCTTTCAGGTCCTCCACCTTCATCGGGGGACGCTTCTTCTTTTTCACCTCGCCTGGCTGGAAGGAGATGTTAGGAGTCAGAGATGATTCGTTTGTAGAGCACAATAGAGTTCTTCACCTGAGACATTGTTGTTCACCGTCCTCTCCGTCTGTTCCCAGGACCTCAGTCTCTCTTCTGATATATATAGTAGAGTCAGATCTAGTGTGCCAGGCTGGAGGGGTGGGGGGTGGGTGGGCGACGACCCTCTGTCCAGCTCCGTCTGTTGTCAGCGTGTATTATTAGACATGACGTGAGGGATGCTCCTCTGTCACGGCCCGACCAGAGCGGACCACCCTTCTGCTGTAATGAGTTAATCCCGATGTTCCAGGGCAGTAAACATGTCAACATGTTGAGCTGGAAGGAGGAAAGTGGCGGATCTGAGTCACAGAGATGACGAGAGAGTCAGATCTGAGACTGGAGACAACACCAGTGGGTTATTTTGTTTTTAAGAGAGCTGAAATAGAAACGTCCACCTCTCTCTTCCATTTGAAGGCTTATAAGTTATAACAAACAAGTCATGCTTAGATATATATATGATCCACTAATGTGGTGAGTATAATAAAGATATCTTTGATGGTGAGGTCCCCGGTTTTAAGGGTTCTCAAACTTCCAAGCTATGAATTTCAGTTTCCGGTGTTGACTTTGTGGCAAATCACAAAATTTACAAGGAAACTTTCTTCTGGAGACTCTGTTTAGTTGAGGAGCTCGTGTCGTTGTGTCCCTGAGCAAGACACTTTACCCTGATTGCTCCTGATGGCAGATTCGGCGCCATGTGGTGCAGCCTACTCCCATCAGTATGTGTGAATGGCTGTCAAAGCGCTTTGTGACCCTGGTCTAGAAAGGCGCTATATAAATAGAGATTATTATTATTATTATTATTATTGTAACGTTTTTACACCTAGTCTCACTACATAATCACTAGAGAGTTCTGTCTCCATTCAAACACGACCTTATCCCAATACAGCAAAGCCCTTCCAGTAGTCACAAAAAGTACTACATAGCAACACACAAATGCAGTATATAAATATATTTAGGTTTGTATTGTCTTTCAAGACGTGACTGTCAATGTCAACAAAAGCAGCTTAAAGCTCTACAAACAATGGTCCAAGATGTTCCTGGGCCAGAGTGCAGACTGTGGTCTGGAAATGTATTTAATTTATTTCTTTTTTTTAAATTAAAAAATTGGATCTTTGACCCAAACATCTTTTTGAAAAGTTGAATAACAAGACGTCTCTGTGGCATTAACTTGAGTCAATGTGGCGTTTACTCGAGTCACTGTCAGGTTTACCTCATATGGTACTAGACTCGTGCAGGTGTGCTGTAGGTGTGACCGAGAAGTGGAGGTGGGACTACATCAGGGTTTCGGCTCTGAGTCGCTTCTTGTTTTCGGTGGTGATGGACAGACTGACGGAAGAGGACGAGGTTAGACAGGAATCTCCATGGACTATGATGTTTGCAAATGACACTGTGATCTTTGGTGAGAGCAGAGACCAGGTGGAGGAACAGCTGGAGAGGTGGAGATATGTTCTAGAAAGGAGAGGAATGAAGGTTAGTCGCAGCAAGACAGAATATATGCGTGTGGATGAGAGGAACCCGAGTGGAACCATGAGGCTAGTTAGCAGAGATGAAGATGTTGAGGTTCTCTTTGGGAGTGAAGAAGATGAATAGGATCAGGAATGAGTCAATCGGAGGAACAGCACACGTTAGATGTTTTGGAGATAAGGTGAGAGAGGCCAGGATGAGATGGTTTGGTCATTTACAGATGAGGAATAGTGAGTATATTGGTAGAAGGATGCTGGGGTTGGAACTTCCAGGCAGGAGGTCTAGAGGAAGACCAAAGAGAAGGTTTATGGATGTAGTGAAACAGGACATGAAGTAGGTTGGTGTGAGAGAGGGGGATACAGAGAACAGGGTCAGATGGAGGACTTGAGACACCCGAGTGAGGAAAGTTGGACTTTGACATGAGTTGCTCTTAAACTAGTATACCATAGTCTCTTGAACTGCTGAATTTCCCCAAATCTCATGATTTTCAAAGATTTTCTTTTTTGCCCACTGGTTATGTATAGGTTAAGGGTTCTGTGGGTCTATAGCTGGAGGTGAAGCATTTTCACCGCTGTGAAAAAAATACATTTATAACCATTTCACATATTTTATTGAAAAAATTGACTAATGACGCTGCAGTTCCCTTGTTAAACCTTTAACTCTGCAAAAAAAAAAGATTAAGACCTTTAGTACGGATGTCCGTTGTGGTCCGTCCGACGCTTTACTCAGAGTCCAAACCTCTCCTTAAGAAGAGTGACCGCATTCACACGTGGACAAACGAGTACCTGAACGTCACAACCTCTCCCTCAGAATATGTCAGGTCCTGGCTCACATAACAGTTTTTCGGTCTGTGCATGATCACATTCTAAACTTTGAGGGCCTCCCGAGAGCCGCGACCCCGGCCGGACACACGGCTAGAACACGAGTCATGACGGCGCACTTCGTCAACTGCGATGACCACTCAGCTGCTTCTTGAGAAATTGTGCACGAGAAGAGTTCAAACAGAAGAGAAAAAGACATTTGGCCCAAAAAAAAATGAGACTAAACCCAAAGTCTGTCGACACATAAATGAGCTCATCAGACTCAACAGGCTCTTGAAGGCGGAGGAAGAATGAACTTTCTGTTACATTTGAAAACACGAGAAAGTGTCGACAAGTTTCAAGTCTTCATCTACCAAAAAATGTAAAAGGTAGATGCATTCCTAAAGTCGCGAGGGACACTGGAGTCATGAGTTGAAGAGCTGAACTCGGAGAAGACGGAGGAGGACAGACGGACACGTTGACACCATACACACAATGTTTAAAGGGTACAGAAGACGGAACCGCATAACGATTAAAAATCGATATCAAGGTAATGGAAATCCTTGTTAGCAACAAGTGTTTCATATGCATCAACCTGAAGTCCATGAAGTCCCTCAAAACTACTGCTGTAGTCCGACCTCCTCGTGCTTAGGGGGATCTTCATAGTTTAAAGGGAAGGGTTGTCCTGTCGCGTGACCGGGAGTGGTCAAAGGTCAAACAGGGATTCCCATGCGGTGCTTCTTCTTCTTCACCGTCTTCGCGCCGGTGAGCCTCCGGACGTCGTCCTCGTCCGACTCGTCCATCTCATCGTCCGCCGAGAACAAGATCTGAAAAAAAAAAACGTAGCAACTTGAGTGGTCATCAGAGACGTCAACACACGTGTGTCAAAAATATGATTAACAATCAAACACTTTTGACTCCTTGAAACGTTGAAATGTTCAGACGTTTCTTACTTGTACAATTCCCAGTAAGAGTCAGGCTTGTCGTGTCAAGTAGGCACCTAGGCCGATGTTTGCACTATCATACTGCTTTTGCTGGAAAAAAAATTAATCTTTTAAACAGTTAATCTTCGTTAACATGTTTTATTATCATGACTTGTAATGTTATCGTTCAATATACCAAACCAACAACCTTGCTCGCGTTCACAGGAACTCTGTCGCCATCTGCTGTCCAACTGAGCTCATTGAATTTGACTATTATTCATATTTTACTTCTTTTCTTTTTTATTGTTGGAAGTCTTAGGTCGCGTTTCTGCTTCTCGTTATTATTGCGTATTTGTTCTTCCACACTTCCTCATACAACAACTCTAAATTAAAAATTGTTCCACCAACAGAAGTTCTCTATTCATTTCACTTTGCGGGAGAAATAAGTGTTTACAGTATGTGTTTTACTTTTATTTTTTTAATAAAATTTGGCTCCAATATGTCTGAATGCAAAAAAATAATAATGTATGGTTAAATGGTGATTTACTTTTAAAAACACGAAAACAAAAGAACCGAGCTAGCCAGGAGTCGAACCTAGAATCTTCTGATCCGTAGTCAGACGCGTTATCCATTGCGCCACTAGCCCGCTTGCACAATCCATGGTCAGAAGCCAATATGACGGTGACTCAACAGCGCCCTTCCCCCAACATCGTGTTCTTCTTTAAACGCTTTCACACTTTTATTACGCAGATATTAAAGTATTAAACTATTATTCTGTCCCTTGTTGAAGTTAAAGTTGAAGGATTAACATGAAAGATCGAGTTATTCACAATAATCTGCGGCCACGTGGGGAAATACGCGAAACCTGACTTTTCATGCCGAAAGAAACGCCCAACAAATGTAAAAGAGTGAGAATACCAAGTCAAACGTTATCAGATAATGAAATCAGGTTAAAAAAAATAATCATAACATTAAAAGAAACAAAAGCAAAAATTCGAGCTAGCCAGGAGTCGAACCTAGAATCTTCTGATCCGTAGTCAGACGCGTTATCCATTGCGCCACTAGCCCGATGGGGAACAGCGAAGTACAGACGAGTATACATATCTGTGCTACATGTCGGTGTGCGTTTCATTTTAAAAGTTCGAATTCTCGTTTTATATATATCTCATAGTCTTAACCGTTTAACATAACAACGTATGTGCTGTTGTTCTTTTTTAAATGTCGTGTTTATCGCCCTCTCTAGTTCTAGAAAGGAAACACATTCAAAAAAAACATATGGGTTTACATTCAAACGATCGCATTGACTGTTGTTTAATGTTCTAGTTGCAGACATATGTTGTTCCAAAGAGCCGTCTCTATGTTTGACTATAAAAAAAAGAGCAACAAAAAAAATTCGAGCTAGCCAGGAGTCGAACCTAGAATCTTCTGATCCGTAGTCAGACGCGTTATCCATTGCGCCACTAGCCCGATGGATCCTCTTGCTGCACTGTTGGCATTAAGAACCTGTATCGAACTCAGCCCTCTCCAGTTATCTCCGCTTCGTGAAGTAAAGTAAAGGTTAATTTTTAAAGCGCCTTTCCAGTCCAGGGTCACAAAGCCCTTTAACAATCAAAAACAATATACAGCTAAAATACATGCTACATATATGTAACAGGAATACATGGTACAGGAGTCACAGATTATGTTGTTGTATTTGTTTTTTTGGTGTGTATTTGATCTTTTAAACCCTGACTCATTTGATGCACATTGAACTTTAAACAACTACTGCAGATGTGTGTATAGGATTACTCGGAGCACATGTCGTCTTGTGTGTGATGTCAACAAAGCTTCCGTCGTGTTTAAACAGGCCTCCAGTCAAACAGACCTCTGACTCGGAGTCGTCGTGGGAGAGCGCTCGTCTGTAGCGGACCTTGCTGTTTCCCCGGGTGTCCTCTTCCCTCTCCTCCTGCTTCGCTTTTGTTCTGTGCTTTTTCATGAGAAAGTTATCCACCACCCAAAACATGAGGGCCTGAAGGAAAAACATCAACACAGCTGACCAATCAGACGCACACAAATAGGACATAAGTTTCAACTCACATTGACGAAGAACGGAACGATGAGCATGACGATGGCTAGTTCCAGGGCAGGGTTATCGATGGGGTTGAGGAGGGCCAGCTGTGGACACACAAACAGTATTATAACGTCCCTTAAACATTCATACTTTTGATTTTTACTAGAGTAAGTGGCCACTGACTGGTAAGAAAGTGACATCCTTGAAGAGTCAGCAGCGCGACTCCCAATACAAAAAATAAACATACCATTAAAAACAGAAAAATAATGAGAAAAAAATAGGATATGTCAGTTTGTTGTTTCATGGATCGGGATCCCCAGTTTTGTTTGTATTTGAATACACCAGTGCTGTGTCTCAAATCGCATACTAGCGTACTAAAAGTTAGTATTTTTAGTGCGCAAGTGCGTCTCAATTCTTAGTATGCAAAATTGAGTGCGCCATGCACACTAAATTGGCGTACTATAACACCCACAAAACTGAGTATGGTTCGATGGACACTATCCACCCTAAACGGCTGCCATCTTAGTGACGTTGTAAACGGAAGTTACGTCATATATATGCATATAGATATTGATTATATATTCATATACGTACAGGTGTATTTTCCGCAGCAGTAGAAGGATGACACGTCTTCAGTGCTGATACCAGCGTAAATATCTCGCGAATATTTCGATTCATATTTTTTTCCAAACTTGCAAAACGTGCTGCCAGCAGGTGTCGGCGATAGCGTTCCAACAGCTGGTTGCAACCATCGTTAAATAGAAGTAGAAGAAGAAGCTTTCATATGATTTCCAGTTAGTGCGTAGCGGCAGTGGAGTGTGGAGAATTTGCGTACTAGTTAGTATGTACACTATCCTGATGCATACTAACTTCTAGTATACTAAGAGAAGTATGCGATTTGAGACACAGCACATAACTCCACAGTGGCACACCCGCTGGTCACTAAAATTTCCAGCTGACCATCTCCCTGGTGGTCTAGTGGTTAGGATTCGGCGCTCTCACCGCCGCGGCCCGGGTTCGATTCCCGGTCAGGGAACTACTTGCTTTTATCCGCGTCTGGGGTTGCCAGGGAAAGTCTCTATACATCTTGCTTCATTTATTTTTTGACACTTTATAGTTGACATTATTCAGAGTTGTTCCAAGTACCTTGTGTATTTCACCACTTTGCCAAGAAACTTCCCAATCAATCCTTGGCAGCGATATGTGCGTTTCAAGTGCTTTTGAAAACAATCAAGGTACTTCACACTTTCCAAGAACAAACCATAATAGTCTTACACCAGATTGTCACTACATTTTGAGCCAACTACCTCCCTGGTGGTCTATTGGTTAGGGTTCGGCGCTCTCACCGCCGCGGCCCGGGTTCGATTCCCGGTCAGGGAACTACCTTTTTTCTAACACGATTTGGGGGTTAGCGGAAGAAGTAAGAATTCTCAAACTTTATTTAATCCGTTTTAGTAAAGGTCTGTTATTACATTTTATATTTGAGATTATTTAGACTTCCTTTTGGCAGAGGTATGTGCTTTTTAAGTGCTTTTAAAGATGCATCGGTACTCCCACAACTCAAAGTCTATAAAAGAAAAGAGAGAATAGAACAAAGTCAGCTCCTTTACTGACCTGCTTCCACTGAGGAATGAGAAGAACCAACATGATCAGGACCTTCTCGAACATCATGATGAGGATGTAGAGGATACACTGACCCAACCACGCCGTGCACTGCACCGGCTCCCCTGCAGGAAAGAGAGGTGGCAACGTCAGCTGAAGTTGAGCACGCCATTGATCATCATTTGATATCACGGCGTCTGTGGCACTGATGGATTTTAAGGACACCAGAATGCAAGCCAAGCAGGAAGTGGAAGTACAAGCCATATCAAGTCTTTTGCTTGAACCCCAACTTCTACATCTCAGTATTTAGGAATTAATGTCCCCACTTGTTGCTCCCGTGCTTTGGAACGATCTTCCTCTCTCTCTGCACTTGATGGACCTACTGACTCCTTCAAGAAACATCTTAAGACATTTTTATTTGTGCAAGTTTTATTTTCTGGAAGTCCTGTTGTTCTCAGTGTTATCTTTTAAGTACATATTTTATTGAGTACTGTTTTGATTGTATAAGCTCTTTGTGACCCTGGTCTAGAAAAGCACTTTACAAATATTACTTTCTTAAGTCGCTTTCTCTCTATGCGGTTGATGGATCTACTGACACCTTCTAGAAACATCTTAAGACTTTCTTATTCGTGCAGGCTTTTCCCTGATTTTCTGGGTCACCTGTGTTTTTCGTTGTCATCTTGATCTTTTTAGTATATATATATATATATATATATATATTTTTTTTTTTGATTGATTAAGCACTTTGTGACCCTGGTCTAGAAAAGCGCTCTATAAATCTAAATTACTTACTTACTTAGCAGCAGTTTGGCACCATCTACTGGTCACATTGAGAGATGACAGTTTGGTGACTGAAGTACTAGTGTTGACCCAGGGCTATAAATACTTTTAATTTGAAACCAAATAAATCGGTGAAATTATCTCCACACCTAAATCTCCAAACAAAATTGCACTTTAACAATGATTATAACAAC
The DNA here is from genome assembly GCF_982586985.1 of Callionymus lyra. Classification (NCBI taxonomy): domain Eukaryota; kingdom Metazoa; phylum Chordata; class Actinopteri; order Syngnathiformes; family Callionymidae; genus Callionymus; species Callionymus lyra. The sequence continues at coordinate 17,586,299 of NC_141827.1, forward strand.
AACAACAACTTAATTGCAGATCGACCACGAAATCCCCTTTTATTCTCACCATATTCTCCAAAGCGTAGGGACTCCCACTGTCGCCACTCGACAACTGCGCTGACGGCCTTCACCCCACCATAGATGAACAACATGCCCAGCGAAGCGTCCAGAAGGAAGTTGATGAGGTATCTAGGGGGACACACACAAGTTATCCATGTAAATCTGCTTGGAGGTCTGAGGACTCACAGCGAGCACGGATCCTCCTCCGTCAGGTCCGATAGGTAGACATTAGCAAAGTGGATGAACAGCATGCCGATGGCCTGCTTCGATGTGTCTAGGAACCTGCGGAGAGGATCGAGAAATTCAACAGGCTGCACGTGATGCCCTCCACAGAGAATCCACTCTGAGCTTCCTCACCAGATTCTCCAGGGTCTCCTCTCATGTTTGGGCTCCCTTAAACGCTTCACTGTGGAGGCAGACGCAGAGTTTGAATCAGAAAAAAATATTGATGAAAGATAAGATAAGATAACACTTGAACCCTTAACAGGAGCATCAATAACTCAATTATTGTATTACATGTGTTTACACATCCCACTGTTATGTTACAGTCATATCACATCAGTCATGCTTTTAAAAATCCAAGTTGAAATAGTTTATGGAGGAACACATGAAAGCAGTGACAACTGAAGGTTTTAATAGATATTTCTACAAAACCAGTGTATTTTGTGTCCAGTCCATTTTATGCTCTGAATAATTTACAATCATTTAAAATTGTATTTATTTGATACTACTTTAGAGTTGTCGTTTTGCTCGTCTGACTTGAATGACACAATTTCTCGGTTCTTTTACCAAAATGACTCAAAAACAAAATTCATTGCTCACCAGATGATTACATTTTGGTGTCTTTCTAAAATACCATCCTGACCCATAAACCTTTTGAAATGAATCACTCTCTGATTTGCAGGAGCCACAGTGTAAAGTCTAGTTATTACTTTTCACATAACTCCTGTGTTTATCTCGGTGTTCTCTTGACCTTTTATTGAGTATTGTTTTGATTGTTTAAGCGCTTTGTGACCCTGGTCTGGAAAAGCACTTCTACAAATATAAATTACTTACTTATTTACTTACTAAAGTGTGTGTTATAGAAGCAGGTTCCTGAATGCTACGGCCGCCTGCAGCTGCATTGAAAAAATGCGATTGATAGGTATAGATTTTTCAAATGCAAAAAAAAAAGAAAAAAAGAAGACATTTCATCACATTCATCAGCAACAATGTTCGAGTAAAATAAAAACCATCATGCCACATCCACACATAGCCAGGCAATTAGGTAGAAAATATAAACTCCCTTCCTCACCCTAAAGTGTATTTTCAACCATCGCTTATATTTACTCAGACCTGGAACATAAGTATTGGAACATTTTAAATTGATCTTGAGCTTGAACTATCATCTGGGCTTCTGTTTAATATGTAGGGTGTAAAAAAATGTTTTATTAGAACATATCACTTTATTAGAAGAGGTTGCATTTTGGATTTTCATTCTGTTGGGCAGGTATTTTATGGTGACTTTTAAGGTGGATCAGATCAACTCACCAAGTGAAAGATTCAGACTCTATCCCAGATTAAAGAGGTAGCGCATAACAGAAAAAAAAATTCTCTTCTGTTGCAAAGTTTTCCATAAAATATATTTTCCGGTGACAAAGAACGTCATTTTCATATTTCCCAAGAAACCAAAACACATCTAAATACCCGACTATGTCTTTATTGCACTGGACAGAGGTTTCAAAACAGCCAACACAATGTTGTTTCTATACAGCTGACCTCTGTATTTCAGTCGATAACATCTCAACTCAAACCTGTTGGAGCTGTTGAGTAAATATAACTGGAGGATGTGACACCATCTCTGACTGGAGAGAGAAAGCGTGAGCACACCCTGTTCGCACCTGGTTGTGTTATTTAGTGTAGCATTAAGCAAATACCTTCAACCTGTGTTTAAAGAGCTGCTCCAACAACCCAGCATTACCCAAAACTACCCTGCAGGCTACAGTGCGACAGAAGGAGCTGCTGCTCTCATGAGGTCACCCAGACCAGCCAGTGACAGACACCGTCTGGAGGGAAACAGGGCTTTGGTTACACACTAGCTGGTGTTGGACAGTGTTTCTCTCCTAAAGCGTTTTGAAGGTGACCTGAGCTTCATAAGCAAAAAACATTGTCAATGATTAATGAGGGACAACACTTGGATGTTTGCACAGCAGACTGGTCTTCTGTGGAAGGATGAACTCAAACGTCACCCCTTTGATCTGGGTCAAAATCCATTCTGCTGAAAATCCAATTTTTAACAGAGCCATAGAGACTAAATTCAGACCTTGACTGAAGTCCGTCTGAAGAGGTGGATTTGGACCCGGAAAATCGCACAACAGGGGTGTGATATTTTGCCCGAGGCGGCGTTAACAATGTAACCAGTGCAACTCAAAATTCAGCAAGATATTTCTGGACAAGCAAGAAGTCAGTTTTCTGATCTGTATTCTGGCACACCACAAAATACGAAAACAAGCTATCAGAAGTTTTCAAGACATGTCAGCAAGCTTTTGGTGGAGAAAAGAAGCTCAGGCGCCTGATAAATGACCCGGTTCTGCTTAGACTGATAAACATCCGTCTTATTGACGATGCTTCGTGATCAATCTTAATTCCAATAGTGTGTTTACATGCATGCGTGTGTCAGACATGTCCTATGTAGAGTTAAATTACACCACAAAAGAGCTTTTTTTGAGTTTGCCAGGCAAGAAGAGGCACAATGAAAAGAGGTCAAATATCAGAATACATGATAACTATGAGAATGTTCTTTTCTTTAGGAGCCCACCCCTTAATCGTTGTATAATCTTTTTGACATTTCGACTCAATATTTCACTTCTAATATTTTATCATGTCAGTTATTCAGTGAGGTTAAACATAGCTTATATTACAATCACAGAGAGAGCATGCTGGAGAATTAATAAATTACCATTTTATAACTTCAAGAATAAACACAATCACTTCCATGAAAAACTGCAACAGACCTTACAACCAGAAAAACATCGAAAGGAACTAGATAATTATAAGATTGTGTAATTACATTGTTATTACAGTAGATTCTAGGGATGTCAGGATTAAAATTATTTTAATAAGATCCTAAATAAAGTTCAGGAAAGATTTGTGATTAATGTTTTATCAGTCTTGAAGCTGTGGTTGGTCAAAAGTTGGAAGCTGCTTCGGTAGTTGGAGTTTTGAATTAGAAACTGGTTTTAAATAAACTTTAACACAAGAAGAAGGAATAAAAAGACACTCATGAAGGAGCTACTGACCATGAATAGATCTGAAAGTAAGAACCAGAATTTTAAAGCTGATCCTGAAAGAAACTGGAAGCCAGTGAAGAGTTTTAACGATCAGGGAAATGTGAGTTCTTCTACTAGAGCGGGTCAGAATTCTTGCCGCAGAGTTTTGTATATACTGCAGGCGAGACAGCTCTTTTACACACCAAAATAAACTGTTACAATAGTCTAAACGAAAAAACACAAAAGCATGGATTATAAATTCCATTGTGACATAATTTTCCTTAGTTTAGAGACGTTTCTCAGTTATAGGAAACAGTTTCTGGTCAGTTTTCTACAGTGTTGTTCTACTGTGTATTGTTTTTCATTGTTAAAGCGCTTTGTGACCCTGGTCCACAAAGGCGCTTTACAAATAACCTTTACCTTCTTACTTACTGTATGAACTTTCTTTTTTGTTTACAACACAGTGTGGCCTCGGAGCCAAACACAACCTTTCGTTCCTCCCATTTTTCTTGGACGTTTTTTTATGAAAATTTCCTTCCCCTCAAAATAATTTGGGTAATTATTAAGAGATAAAGAAATGTATAAACATGTTGTTGTCATTGGCAATTTTATGGCGTACTTGTTCCCTTTTGGTTGCTTTTGGATGCAGCCTTAAAAATGATCAAACCTTATGTTTGGGCCACTGTGAAAATGTAATATAACGTAAATATACACAACATTTTTGTGACAGCAATAAGGACACAGAGCACATGGCACTGGTCTCTCTCCATTACGTTGTTGTGATGTAATGACAACCTTTTGTTTTTTGTCAAACTGCTCTTGTTACTGACTGAAAGAGAACAATCACCATTGATGTGTTGTCATAAAGAAACCCATCTCCATCTTCTCAATCATTCCTGGACCACTCAAATGTCTTTGTTTCCTTCTTAGCTACAGTCAATCAATAGGGAGTTTCAATCGGACCACTTCCTGTCGGTGTCGGATATCAGGCGGATACTCACGCATGAGGATGCTGAAGGCCATCATCGCCAGGAGTCCCTGAAGGAAGATCCCGAACGAGTTCATCAGAGCCCCATTCTGGCAGCCCTTGTTGTCCGTCCCCGGCGAGGGGCTGGAGGGCACCGACATGTTGGGCAGCACCGGACCTGCCGAGTCTCCCGGGTGGGACACCATGTTGAGAGCCATTTGAAGCTGGAGGAAAACTTGTTGTTTCACTGACTGGGGTGCTGATCCTTGAGTCCTCTCCAGCCGGCAGTGGTCAGCTAATCGATGCAGTCGAAAGATGGTAGCATCCTGTCCTCGGTGAAACACTCATCCTCCTCCTGCTCCAGAAGCAACCCTGGTCACCATGTCAGCCGGGAACTTTCGAGAAGTTTCGATCACTTGTCCAACATTAAATATGAAAAGCTTCCATGGAATAGAAACATTTCCTGCCAGTGAAGCTAACACGGATACATAACACAGTCTAGATGTGAAACCTCGTTGATAAATCCCAATTGTTTTTCTCGTTTGACGAGTTTTGCAGCGTGTTTGTCAAGCGAGCTAGATAAGTATTTTCTCCGGCGAACATCGGAAGTGGAGAAGAAGAGATGCGGGGGATCCTGACGTGGAGCCACTAGCTTCCAAGCTAACCGCACAAACGCTAACACCAAAGATAACAAACTCCTCCCGCGAGGACGCTGAGAGTCGAGCATGCAAACCTGTTCGTCTGGAACGAAAGCGGGCGCCCTTTTACTTTTTTTTTCCCCCCACAGAAAAGACTGACTTTAGAGAAGATAACAGGTCAGGACTTGATCCATCAGACTTCCCTCGACTCTCCTCTCGCTGCAGCGCCCACTCATGTTGACAGACGCACGGTCACGTGGACAGCCTTTTTTTTTTCTTCCCCATACGCCTCATGGGAAATGTAGTCAAAACATAGACTATTATATTATTACATCTCGTTTCGCACAGCTTTAACCCGGAGAGATAATCATCATTATGGAGGACAATAATAGAAAGTGTGTCAATATTAAAAGTCAACCTGAAGTTTAATAGAATTAACACTCGTCTAAAGTAAGTAAGTAAGTAAGTAGTTTTTATTTGTATAGCGCTTTTCCAGACCAGGGTCACAAAGCGCTTAAACAATCAAAACAATACTCAATAAAGTATATACTTTAAAGATCAAGATAAAACTGATAATACAACAGGAGTTCCAGAAAATCAAGGAAAAGCCTGAACAAATAAAAACGTCTTAAGATGTTTCTTAAAGGAGTCAGTTAAGAGTCACAATAACACTGTAAGATTTGCTGTGATTTTCCCCTGTTAGTTTTCTCCCTGGTGAGATGGTGTTGTCTAGATGAATGTTTTGATAGTAAGAAATGTTTAAGATGCTCTACATGCTAGTTACCTTTACAGCAGAAGTGGGAATTTCAATTTCCTCAGGGGCCACATTATTATATACTGTGACTGTTGTGAGGGGTCCTTCAGCCAAAAGAGAGGGAGGAAGAGCCATACTATAATGGGAAACTTGGAGAAAAAAAAGAAAGAAGAGACATAAATTAAACCTTAATATACTGTTTATAAAGTATTAATACACTTATTGTATAAAAGACATTGAGAGAAAATCGTTTTTTTTTCTTCTAAATCTTATTTAATATTTACTGAAATGATGTGGGGCTACAAATATTCACAAAAAGGACACAAAAGGGCAAGAACACAGAGTCTGACAAAAATAAATAAAAAAAAGTTTTTTTTTAGTTATTACAATAATAAATATAAAATACAATTGTCAGCTGTAAAAATGATTTAAGACAGACGACATGCAAACAATACTTTGACACCTCAGACATTCATTCCTCTACATTTTTACCGTAACCAATAATACTTTTTTTCATAAAATAAACAGATATATCTTTACCATCATATGCCAGTCTACATCATAGGCGGGTAACTTAATTTTCTCAGGGGCCGTTTAAAGAAATAAATGTATATGGCTGTTGTGAGGGGCCATCAAGCAAAATTAATGGAGTGAAAATCAAACTAAATAAATCAACTAAAATGTATTATTGTTTGTATTTTAAATAACGTGTAGTGTTTAACATCTTTATATAAAAGCATATCATTTATTTTGAGGGGCAATTCATACTCACAAAAGCCAAAAGTAGTAAAAAAAATAACAACCTATGGTCATACTTGGAGACTAGTAATGGATAATAGACATAAATAAAAAATTAAATTGTTTGTTTCTGCATGATTTTTGACCTCATAAATAATTCAGTAAGTAAGTAATTTGTATTTATATAGCACTTTTCCAGACCAGGGTCACAACAATATGCAATAAAGCATATACTTCTAAGGTCAAGATAACACTGAGAACAACACAGGAGTTCCAGAAAATCCGGGAAAAGCCTGCACGAATAAAACGTCTTAAGATGTTTCTTGATTCTTGACTCCATCAAGCGCAAAGAGAGAGGAAGATCGTTCCAAAGGTTAGGAGCAACAGCTTAGAAGGATTTCTCTCCTCTGGTCCTGAACCGTGTGCGTGGAACCATCAGTAGATTCTGATCCACAGACCTCAGAGCCCGAGCTGGGGTGTAAGGCTGGATCAGATCACTGATGTAAGGAGGAGCCTGACCATGAATAGATCTGAAAGTAAGAACCAGAATTTTAAAGTTGATCCTGAAAGAAACTGGAAGCCAGTGATGAGTTTTAAGGATCGGAGAAAGGTGAGTTCTTCTACTTGAGCGAGTCAACTGTTGCAATAGTCCAGGCGAGAAGACACAAACACATGGATTATAAACTCCAGATCTTGTTGTGACAACATTTTCCTAAGTTTGGAGATTTTTCTCAGTTGAAGGAAACAGTTTCTTGTCAGTTTTCTGCAGTGTTGAACAAGAGACATGTCTTTATCAAATACAACACCCAGGTTTCTCAGGCTCAGTTTGACAGACTGACCTAAGTCACCCAAGTACTGACTCAACCCTGGAACTTTATCATCAGGAGCAATAACCGATCAGAGTTTCAGTTTTCTCCGCATTTAACTGTAAAGTGTTTTCACTCAGCCATTGTTTGATTTCTAGCAAACAATTGACTAAGCTGTTCAGCATCAAGGGCTCAGTTGGATCAAAAGAGCAGTAGAGCTGGATGTCATCAGCAAAAATGTGGTAAGAAACATCAGGAAATGTTGAATGATTTTACCCAGGGGAATCAAGTACAGCAAAAACAATAAAGGACCCAGAACAAAACCTTGAGGGACTCCACACAACAGATCTTCCGATTCAGACCTCATTTGATTGGCAGATACACTAAAACTGAGCCCAGAAAGGTATGATGAGAACCACTGTAATACAGACCCAGACAGTCCCACTTCATCCCTCAGTCTTCTCAGCAGTATCTGGTGCTCAACTGTGTCAAAGGCTGAGGACAGATCCAAGAGAACCAGAACAGTGAATTGACCCAAGGAAGCCTATATCATGTCGTCACTGGACACTTTCAGTAAGGCTGTCTCCAAAGAGTGATGTTTACGGAAGCCAGACTGAAACTTCTCATGGTCGCTCTGATCCAGGAACAAAGACAGCTGCTCAGACACCACCTTCTCCAAGATCTTGGACAAGAAAGGGAGCTTAGAAATAGGCCTGAAATTACTGAGGTCAGTCTGGTCTAAGCCTGGCTTTTTGAGCAAAGGCTCCACAATGGCATGTTTAAATGCTTTGGGAAAAACCCCTGTGGATAGGGAGAGGTTCACCATATTGGTAACCCATGGCCCAATTACATCAAATACTTTGATAAAAAGCCTACAAGGAAGGACATCATTTGAGCAAGAGGAGGGTTTCATCTTGTTCACCTGCTGAAATATTACCCAGAGATACAGCACTGAAGGAAGACCAAGAGGAGGAGAGGGGCTCAGAGACAGGAGGGGTTCCACACAAAGAGGGAGAGATTTTCTCTTTAATCAATTTAATTTGTCAATTAAAAATCTCAACAATGCATTGCTGTCAGCTTCACGGAAGACAGACTTGATTTGAGGAGCAGGAGACACGAGAGAATTAATCGTGTCAAACAACACTTTTGGGGTTTTTTCTTATTTGCTGCTACCAGTTTTCTGATGTAATCAGATCTAGCAGTTTCCACCATCTCATTGTAAGAAGACATCAGATCCCTGAGGTGAAGTCTGTGCACCTCAAGTTTAGTGGACTTCCAGAGACGCTCAGTCTTTCGACAAAGTCTCTTTAGACTCTCTTTAGAGATCTTCATTTGTCCAAGGGCACCGTTTTTTTCGGAATTTTCAAGTTAGATTTAACAGGTGCCACTTGATCCAACAGTATTTCAACACAATGAGTAGTGAAACAGTGAATCAAACTGTCCACGTTTGGGCAGTCATCAAAGGAAAGAGGGTCAAAAATAGTAGAACATTTATCTACAGTATCAGCTGAGATGACACGCCTCTGAGATCTAACTTTAGGTTCAGGGATGAAGTCCAGGTTAAACAAGACAAGAGAATGATCACTCAGATGGACATCATGTACAGGTACATTAGAAATGTCCCGGCCAAGAGTAAAAGTCTAAAGTGTGGCCTTTTTGATGAGTGGGTTCAGAAACATGTTGTACAAAAGGTAAATAAGGGCGACATAATAGAAAAAAAGGGTCGCATGTGGCCCATGGTCAGGACTAGAGGAAATCATTTGGGACATATTGCATATTTATTTCAAATGAATACTACTTTTCCTATCACAAAATCTACCCAATTGGATATTCAATTCTATGATTGTTTTCTCATGATGTATGTGAAACTGAAGGACATAGGTCATACATCATGATGAATGAAAATGTGGTTAAAACTACCATTTTGAACAAGCATATGAAATATAAATACTTTATATAACCTTTTTATTCTGGGATCTAAAGCATTTTCTTTTTAAACACAATACTTTTTTTGACAAATCTGTGCTCATCTGTGATTTAGCCCTTCTCTTTTGCTTAGATGATCCATCCCATCAGGTCATGAGTAAGTGATGGTGTGCAGAGAAGTACATCAGAAAGTGAGAAAAGTAGACGAGGCATTCAATGACCTTTATTAATTTTTACCTTCCAAAGACATTCTCACAATAAAGTAATTTCAAAAAATAAAAAAAAACTAAAAAGGCCCCATTGCATTTATAAAACTCACAAAAAGAGAAAAAAGGTACTTGTTTAAACGGTTTCACTTGTAATTCCATATTTACAAAAACATTTGAACACATTTAATAACCAGTGGAATTCAGAGATACCTGACCTAAAATATACTTTTCATGATGATGATCAGTGGAGCTGACAATAGTGGGAACTGAACAATATCCTCACGTTATGTCGACATACATAAATACACAAAACATAGTTTTTTGCTGTTCTTATTTCAGAACACCCTGAAAAAACAAAAGAAGTTTCAATTATTTGACCGTAAAAAGGGAAACCGTTGACTGAACAAAAATCAAACAAACCTACTTTAAATTATTTTGTTTTTCACCAACCTATGATCAGATTATTCTACTCCAAAAGTTCTCCAACAGTAATTTTGAGGCCATTTGTGCAAAAAGCTGTGAATCTAAAGCCTTTAACGTTGTTTAAGGTTGGTTGACTCGTGTGAATACCCTGTCGCGCTAAAAGATTTTAACTATGTACACTATATACATAAAAACTGTCGTACCACTGATTTGTGTTTGCACTAGAATCTAACATGTGTACTTTATTGACGAGAAAATCCATGACAATTTGGAAACATTTGCCTATATTTAACACACTCCAAATTGTTTCAAGACAAACTTTGATGCTGTTCATGCGTGTGCTCCAGATCAGCACATTTGAAAAAACAAAACAACTCACTACACTACAGATGAAGGTACTTATATGAAAACGACCCTTTTAATATTCATGTTGTGTACTTTGTTTTTTGTGCAGCTACACAGCATTCATGCGTTCATAAGTCAACTTATGAGAATTGAGCTCTGAAACCGACACATTTTCAAAGAGGCACTAAAATTGATGGGTTCCTCTGAACTTCAGGCAATTTAAAATATTGAATTAATATTACAACCTAAGGTTTAAGGCTTCATGAAGTGATTAACATCTCCTTGCCTATCCTATGTGTTTCAAGTGTGGGAATAATCCAGCAGCCGGGTCTTCAAACAAAAGTCTCCGCACGATGTCCAGTGTTTTAAAAAACGAGTCACAGTAAGAAACCATGTCCGACTCTCTACCGGCTACGTTGCAAACTGTTGATAAAATACCAGCTTGACTCTCTCGATGTGGTGGCACAGCTTGATGGCTGGTCCCAGTTTCAGATCCATGCACTCCTGTACCGTCGGGAGGTTCAGGAGGAGCAGCGCCTGCCCGTCGATCTCCTTCAACAAGGAAGCATATGTCATAAAAAAACATCTTATCATGAGTCGAGTATGACCATGAGATCAAAGTTCGGGCTCTTACTTGATCCATGAAAATGCGAGCGAGAGGGGCGCAGTCGGTGGTCCTGATGAAACGAACCACATCCGTAACGCTCCACTCCAGGGGGCTTGTGTCCAAACACAACTTCTGAGGGGGCTCGTTCTTTGAGGTCTAGATCAGACACAAAAAAAATGAACAAATGAATTACTTCAGGAAGATGGTTCCAATAATGAGAGTGACCTTTGTAACCAGTCACACCGATTAGACTCTGTGAGAAGACTGTATTTATGCCTCCTATTTAAAGAACTAAACTCAGACGCCCTTGGATCCATAATGACATGTTTCTTCCCTTGAATTACTTATCAATCACTAGACATTTAATTCACATCAACTCTCCCAGATTGAAAGGTCTCATGAAGGCATAAAGAGAACCATAAACATTTCTTCCTCTCAAAATCATAATCTAGACAGCACCATCTCACCAGGTATAAACTAAGAGAGAAACATCGCAAACGTCAGAATAGATATAAGATAATAGAATAGCTACAAATGTTTTTATGATGAACAAATGTAAATTTCACTTCAGTTAAAGGAGATCAAAAACAAACTGCAGTGATCTCTACAGCAGTGATTTCCAACCTGTGGGCCGCGGCCACCTGGTGGGCCGCGAAGGTATTGCAAGTGGGCCGCAATCCTCGAGACCAAAAAAAAAACCGTTATTAATTTAAATAATTTCCACAGGCAGTGTAAACATGTCTGCAACCAACCTCTGCAAAATCACACCGTCAGTCCATATTGGTTCTTACTGGCTATTTGGTTAAGATGAATTAGATGGAAAAAAAAACACAGCAAACACAAAAATGCAGAATACATTGAATAACAAAATATAAATCCCAAGATAGCAAAACAGAAATGATAAATATAACCAGTTTCTCCACAATGAGTCAAATCAGAGTTCTGCATTTAAAAGAAGAGTACTTGAATACTTACGAGCTGTAGCTTACCTATGATACTATTAGGTACATTTTAAAAGTGTAATGTAGCTGTATATTTTAATTAGTTGTTAAAGAGGAACTTCCAGAAAAGCTAACAAAGGACAATAAAATGGTCATATTTTTTATAATGATAAATGAAGGATGTGAAGAACATGGGGCCAAAAAACTTCTTCATTGTTTAAAATTACTTTTTTTTTCATTGTTTAAATCAAAATCCCATTATATTGAATGTACGTAATCTTATATGCGCCTTTTTTTAAACCTAAAATATAGATACAAATGGTTGCCAACTGTAAGTAATAGTGAACAGGGAATTTTTATTTTAAAAATAAAGTTAATCAAGTAACAGATTTCTCACATTCTGTTGTTTACAGTAATTGATCAAGGTGCAAACAGACTTTCTCACAGAGAAAAGTTTTTCTTACCTTTGGCGAGGGGGGTCGATTTTCATCGTCAGAGAAGGAGGGAGAGTGAGGTTTTCTACGCCGGCGTGCAGGTCGAGGTGTTGACGGTGGAGAGGGGGACGGCGTGGTGGGCTGAGACTTCTCAACCGACTGTTCAGAATCATCCTGAAGGTCGTCCTGCAGCTCAGAGCCCGAGTCTTCACTGAGGGAGTCGTCCTCGTCCAGATCTTCCTCCTCCCCGCTGCCCTGGAGAGCCAAGAGGAATCCATATCGTCAACATCTACACAGCTTTTACCAAAGTTTAAAAAATGCCATTACCTGTGGAGACCCAGCAGGTGTGTTGTCGACCGAAGCAGAGGAGCGCCTCTTCTTGTGCACAAAAAGCTGTTTCCTCCTCTTTCTCTTCCTCCCTCTCCTCTTCACGCCTCCCTCCAGGTTCGAATGACCTCCGGGCGGACGGCCGACACGTTTGCTCTTCTTTTTGCCGTAATAATAAGCTGCAGGGAAAAATCCATGTTTTAAACTTTTAAATTCTGAAACTAATAGACTGAATTAAGAGAACCCACTCACTGTATTTGGTCTTGGTGAGGACGGAGCAGTTCTCTGTGCATTGCTCCAGCACCATGCCGGGTCCAAACAGGTTCGGGCAGCACTCTAACTTGATGCAGGTTTTCCTGCAGAAGTCAGCCACGCGGTCAGCAGTGCGGACGATCTCCACAGTTGCACGGTAACTCTTTCCCTTGTACCTGTGCAAGAAGGATGAATTGGTCACATCCCCCAAAAAATCTTGTAGATTTAACTCGGTAGTTGAACATTATTTTTTACAATGACAAATAAATATAAAGGTCACATGTTAATGTAGTAATCAGAGTTAAGAATGTGTTGTTTCTGCCTCTTACGGTAGGAATCAGGGATTCATGTGATAATAGCAACTTTATGAACATTCACCAACTTTCTAGTCAAGCATGTCCCTCCTCCACAGATGAGACATCTCACTCCCCTCCCAGCTACCAGAGGAAGAGTACAGAGGGATTACGGGGTTCTCAACTCACTTGGCTTTAAGAGTCTCTCCGTTGCCCTGCCAGCGACTCTCCTGGTCCAGCTGCAGCTCTCGCAGCACTCGGCTGGGCTTGTAGGCAGAGTTGATGAGCAGCGTCAAGACCTGGTTACAGAACACCAGAAGCAGTCAGCAGCAGTCTAAAGAACGGTTTGATCAAACTGAGATGTTGTCACGTGATTTAAACATGCAATAGACAGAGTAATGGTGAAGTGGTCACACGACGCCATGAGAGTCAGGTTTAATTGAAGAGATTAAGAGAAGAACTTCTTTTTGAGAATGAAGATTGTTGTGATGACCTGATAAGCATCAGTCTTGGGAGAGGATTTGACCTTTATGGAATTGTCCTCAAGTTTCAATCATTGGTGCATGAAGAAATCGCAGGCAGCTCACCTCTTTAAGAACAAGGGCGCAGTTTCCCGGTCCGATGAACTGAGGTAGCTCAGCGATGCGTCCTTTGTTAAGATACGGCCCGGAGAAACATCTGTGGTTGAAGAAGATTTTGGGGCAACAGTATTTCCCGTTACCTTGACCTGTGTACAAACACCAAAATAAAAACATATCATAGCAGCGACATGTGGTCATTTAAACAAAATTATAAACACTCATAAGAAGTTTCGAATGAATGTTGATGTTGACAGAATGTTGTTCTTTGGAGGCATTGGAGAAAATCAGCTTTTGTATTAAAGGTGAACCTGACAGATTTAGGAAAATAAGGAAAATGTTTTATGACTTTTTGGGACGTGTTAACATAGAGATTTTGAGTTGAACAATTTTATCTATATAAAGGCGTGCTTTACTTGGTTTGTTTATTTCATTTCATTCTTTATTTTGGTTTCTTATTTAGACCTTGCGTGCAGGTTTTGTATATTATTTGATTGTATCCCATTTAATCATTAATTGATGTGACTGTATTTTCTACTGGAAAAAATGTTTCTCCAATTCAAAAATGTATTTGAAACTGCTTTACTATAATAGAGTTGCACAAGCATGGCTTTTTGTGAATTCAAAAAGAAAATTATAGTTTGTGACCATTTTAATGACGTTACAAAATCACATACCGGTGTCTGACTGGTTTGTGCTCTGCTGCTTGATGGCATCAGGTGAGCTGGACTTGGTTGGAGCTCTGCTGTTGACAAACAAGACATTTTATCATTCTTTTTTCGTCTTATCAATTGGCAACTGAATACTCACTGTTTCTCCGGCTGCACAACGGCGACCTTCCGCTCCTTCTCAACTAACATCAGACAATGAAAGGTCAGTAACCATCACAATCCTAAAGAGTTTACACACGATGCCTCACCTGGCGGCTTGATGGGGTGCACCAGAGGATACCCGTTGGTCTCGCACCAGCTGACTGGGAAGATGTCGAGGGAGTCGACATGAACGATGACCTCTGGCATGGGTTGCTTCAGGCCTGGACATGAACACATGACCATATAAAATTACGAGAAACCGAACTTTGCATGGTCATCCTAACAAACCTTCCAGATTGAGCCAGACGTATTGCCCTTTGACCCTCGTGACTGTAGACACGTGGATATTCTCGGGCGACAGAGGGTTCACGGCCTCAAGCTTCATGGACTCCTTGAAACTGTGATCACTCTGCTCCTGTATAAAATAAGTAAAGTTCTGTTTCCATAAAGTTTAATCTTCCACCAGAACCAACCAAGTGACACCAGCCAAACAACTTACAGTTGGGAAGCAGTGCTGAGGAGCAGCTTCAGCTTCACTCTGCTTCAGATAGTCAGCCCAGTCGAAGTCAGGACCCTGGAACCCTGAACGCCGGTGACACAGGGTTTAAAAACTGAAAGGTGTGTCTGAAAAATAACGGGAAAGATGCCACTCACCTGGAGGGGGACTGAGAGCGATTCCGTTTTTAGGACCCCACTGAGCAGGAAAGATCCCTGGGCTGTCTCTGTGACACAGGAAGGATCGTCCAGTTCCTTCAGGCTCTTCAAGCCCGCAGAGGTCATCCATGGTGACCAGGAAATACTGATCACTGAACACCTGAGGGAGACAGTCGGCTTTAAATGATTTCCCAGAAAAAATATTGTGTTTGTTTGTGCGTGTTTGCTAGCAGCAAAGTAATAGTTTCTTAAAGCAGATAGGACTCTGTGGTGCTTTGAAAAATGGTTGTTTAAAGCAACAAACAACCAAGGGTTGAGCATGTAGCTCGATACTTGCATCACTTGTGTGTGTATTGTAACAATTATTTTGGTTGATATGGAGTAAAATAAACAAAGAAGAAAAATAGTCCCCACTGTTTTATTAGGCTATTGTGATTGCATGTCAATCTTTAAATTATTTTTGAAAGATAACAAATATATATTGAGATTTGAAACTAGTTTACATTTACATGTTTACATTTTTAAGACTTTTAAGAGATCGTCTCACCAATTAAGGCCTTCTTTCTACATTTTTAGTTTCATGAATAGAGTGACTTTTTAAGGATCTGCAGTAACCTTGTGACTACATATAGATGTCACTTCTGAAGTTCTGGTTCACTGTTCTGTTACAACAAGTCATAAACCAGCAGCGTTACCTTGGTGACGGTGGCTGGTCTGATGGAAATGGGAGCGTTAGGGTCGAGGGCCTCCAGCTTCATGCCTTCCTTAAAACGGTGAGTCACGATCGGAGCTCGTTCCTGAAACACACAGAGAGTCACAAGGTAAATTATAGTTTTTTTAAAAAGAACACGTCACACGTTTAGTTATCAAGGACAGTATTAGCACCTTTGTTAGCGCTGCAGTGAGATCTTCCTCCTCAGGCAGGTCGGTGATCCGTTGCTTCACCTCCTCCCACTCCTCTTCTGTCCGCAGGCCCAGCAGCTCTGAAGCCCACAGACACAAGTCAGAGGCCAAACAAGAACATTTCAGAGCGAAACAATTAAGCAGGGAGTTTTTAAGAGGAACAGCACACCAGCGTTGACAAAAACAAGTTTTCTAAAGCTTAACTTTATGAGACTGGGAGAGGCTTGAATACTTTACATTCCAAAAAAACTGCAGGAAAGCTGAAATCAATCAAGTTGCATTGTGTTTATTTTACTGGTTTTCTTGTAGAGCCTCAACTCTAGCCAACAAAATATATGTTTTAAATAATGCTTAATCATCCAAACTTGATCAAAGTGAGACAAACATTAAAACACTTTGCTAAAAAAAACAAAAAAAAACACTGACCTGGGGGAGGCTTCAGGGCGCACCCATGGTCTTTGGCCCAGCCAGGTGGGTGGATATGTGGATGGAGGTAGAAGAGCCAGCGGGTGGCAGGTGTATCCGGGAGTCCCTCTGTCCCGAGCGATCGCAGCTTCAGTCGGCCTCCGACGTTCTCTTCCACCTCAGCAGCCCAGGCCACACCAGGGTCCCCCCGGTCCTGTAGCTCTACGTAACAGCCGGCGCACAGGAGCTCAGCCGGGTCTCTGCCAGGCCGTGGCTGAAACAGAGATCAAGGGTTTCTTAAAAAGCTTTAAATCAAGTCCAGTACTGATTTTAAAACAATGTGCAAAATATTAAATTAGAAGAAATGAATGGTGGTCAGGATAACGTTCAGAGGCCTTTTTTCCAATGCCGAAGATCATCAGGAGCAGAAATGTATAATACATAAATGTGAAAAATATTTCAGTATGTGATTTGTTAAAAAAATGTAATTAAATGATGATAAAGGAAAATGGAACACATTTTCACTTGCCCAGGTGCAGTTCTATGCGGGTCTATGGTGGCCAGGTACAGCAGGACCCCCTTTCCACGGGTTTACCATATGTGAGAGGTGCCAAAGGGGAATAGTGTCATGCCTATGGCAATCTGATTCTCAGCTTTAGAAGCTAGCACTAGGGACATGGAACTTAACATCTCTGGCAGGTAAGGACCTCTCTAGGGCTAATGTTGCAGAAGCTCCTTAGTTGCAGGCCCTCTAGAAATTCCAGGTGGATGAGATTTGAGTTTTTCATTATTTTTATTGTGACTTTAAAACCTCGACATTGCATGGACATCACAGGCAGTAACTCTAAATTGAATGGGGTTGTGGTTCCCCGTTCAGAGGGTGTTTTCTAACTATAGGGGCATCACAATGTTAAGCAGGGCAGGGTCTATTTGGGAGTCCTGAAAAAGTGGGTCCACAGAATAGGGAACCTTCGATTCAGGATAAGCAATATATTTTTCGCCCTGGAGAGGGCGTATTTCGCGGAGTCCCGTCGGGGTTGACCGGATTTATACATGTGAGCCAGAGGGGGTCCAGTAGTAGTGGAGTGGTTTGCAACCAAGTGTACAGTGTTGGGTATAAAAATCACTGACTGGAGGATTGGGTTAGAGTCAACAGTAATGCGGATACTACACAGGAACATCGAACTACTTGAGGTCTTCAAGGAGTAGCTAGATGACGTAGCCTCTTGGCCTCTGTGGTGAAGCTGCTGCCCCTTTGACCCGTCCCCAGATAAACAAGAAAGAGCAGATAAGATATAATAATATAATTATAAATATTCAATTTCATGGAATTTTATTTACATTTTAACTCTTCATATAATGGTTGCTCAGTCTTCTGCACAATGACAAGTTTATAATATTTTTCAGATTTAATACATTTTAGTGAGAGTTGGCAGGAAACCGCCTGTTCTTTATCCGCAAACACATTCGGGGCACAATATGTGTGCGAGTAATTCCTTTAAATCTTTTCATCTTACCAGCTCCAGCAGGTTGGCTGGGGCGCCGCAGTCCTCCGCCAGAGCTTTTTCCAGCATAGGCTCCCATTCGGGGTTCTTCTCACGAACACCTGCAACATGTTACACACATATTGAAACCGATACAAATCTCGCCTCGTCAGACAAGACTGTCAGAGACTGGAGAATTCATCATACGATCATGACATGTCTCCATAATGATTGAAATTCAATAAATCAAATTTAAAACCGTGTTGTTGCTCACCCTCTGGTGGTCTCATTGTCTTGCCATGTTCTCGACTCCAGCCCAGAGGATGGAGGTCAGCGGTCATGATGTCGCACCAGAAGTCGGCGCGCCGGTCATCAAGGTAACCATCGTAGCGCAGCAGCAGCAGCTGACCGCACGTGGTGATGATGCTCGCCACCCAGTAAGGGCCGTCGGCCTCAGATCGAACGCACACTTCCAGCTTCATCCCGGGAGAGAGTCCGGTCTGGAGACCCTGATCCACCTGAAAGTGACGCAAGAGGATTAATCTCTATATCCAACATTGCGATTTATTGAAGACAGAGAGATGCTATACAACCCACATGTTTGAAGGCGTGATGTGGCACCGAAGTAGCCCCGCTCTCCTCCAGGTACTCATCCCAGCTGAAGTCAGAGATGTCCTGAGCTAAATCCCCGTCTGGAACAAACACAGAGTTCTGATCTGAACCGGCTCCTCGAGGTCTGGAGCAGCTGTTGGCTCTCACTCCCTTACCAGACTCCAGCGGCTCCTGCTTCATGGTGGCGCCCCTCCAGACGGAGACTGGGAGCTGAGAAGAAGAACAGAGGGATGATCGTCTGCCTGTGAGAGAATGAAGGTCACATGATACCCAACAGTCAATGCCATCTCTCTCTAGTTTCTAATTTCCAAGTGCCTGTGACAGGAAACACATGTGAGAGTTTCAGGAATGAAAGATAGTAAAAGTTTATCATTGATCAATATGGAGCTAAAAAATATACCAAGCCGTTTAATGTACGTTTGTATGTCAATTATTATTATATCCTACAACAATAATGTACTAGTTCCTCATTTTGGATTCCCTCAAATCTGCATCTCCCCTGACAGGCACAAAGCATAGAGGGTCTTAGACAAATACATGCAGAATAAATTCAAATTTCTTTTCAAAAAGAAACAAATGCAGATGCACCAAAAGCCATGCTCATACATTTACACACATATATTAGGAACACACACAAAGAAAAAAAGGTACACACAGAAGTGAGCAAATACTGTATAAACATCCCACAAAGACAAACATGCTTTAGAAACTCTAGCAACCTGTGGAAAAGTATTACACAAAAATGTAATTAAGGATTACTTGTTATTTGTCCATTTCCTTTTCCCCCTTATTATAATTCTTGAGCGCTTAGAGTTATGACCTTCTTGTATCCTTTGAAAACGCAGGATGGAGGGTGGAATGGAGGGGATTGTGTCTTTGTATTTTATTTATTATTTTCAATATTAATAAAAGATATATACATGACAAAATATTTAAGACGCAAATAAAGGAACAATAAATACACCAAGAAGCGCATTAGACATGAGACACACACACACCAACACAGAGACCACAAAGGCACAAAAACATAAACTACACACACATAAATAATAAAACATGGACATGAACAAACACACAAGCACTATCTAAAAAACAGGAACAGACATTCAAAGCCACAATTAACACACACAAATGCATAGTCATTGAAAAAGAACACAAACGCACAAACACATACTGGTTACAATTTGGCAATACGATATAAATCATCGAAACTGTGATACTGTTATATTTGTAGTATTGTACGAGTACTTGATTCTGGAATTTACAGACCACATGACTCTTGACATCGACTTTAAAATCGACGGACTTGACGTATCCCCTCGTCTTCCGTCACCTTTAAGCAAGGAGGACGTACTGACTGCTGCCATCTAGTGGCAGGTTTTAATTGCGAAATTAACAAAGGCTGTTAATATGAGCAATTATTGTAACATTTAAAAGTTATAAAATTATTTGATGTTACCATGTCTGGTATACCCCCCAATCCCCCTTTTTAGTATATTGAAAGAAATACTGAACAACAAAAATGGAACGCCTAAAAAAGTTCTCGAATGCATCTCAAAAAGTAAAAAAAATAAAATAAAGATTTACACACAAGATGAAAAACATTTACAACGTAATAACATAACAACATGACATAATAATTATTATAATGACCCTTGTCTAGAAAAGCGCTATATAAATATAGATTTCTTACTTTCTTAATTACAATGAAAACTGGGTGAGAATGAGATGGTTTCTACTGCACCCCTTAAAGGTTTAATAAAAATTGTTTAAAAAAATGGACTATGGCGACGCTCGTTAAATCTGTAGTTAGAGAAAACTTTCTGACAAATGTATGGGTGAGGGTGCGTTATAAGTGGTGAAGCTTAACATGATGGACCACCACTAGTGTCTCCCCGACAGATGTTGTCTTCCTTGACACCCGTCACTGTGACACATCAGAGATAAGTTCATTTAAGAAGACCGAGGCGGCGTGAATGAGGAGAGAGAGCGCCGGGCATGACACCGGGACGCTCCTCTGTCACACCGCCTCCATTCTCTGGGCCTGTCAGCATGTCTTTGTCACTTCTGACGTCTCTATTAAGTCCTGAGACGGCATCAGAGGCGACCCCCCCCCACCCATGACCACCGGGTTGCCGATGCGACCCTGGTGCTCCGGCAGCATTGGCACCCCCTTTCACAGGCGACCCGGCCCCAGACTCCCTCTGTGTCACGGCCCCCCCCCCCCTCCAAAACACACACACACGGTGACACACTGCAGAGAGCCTCATTGTCCCGGGGTCGCAGAGGGGGGAGAGAGGCCAACTGACTTCATATATCCAGAGCGGATTCACAAAACTCGTGTCTGATATCATCACTCCGCGCCACATCGCTTCTCACTGCTCGCACAACTTCATCAGCGACACCCCTCGCTCGAAACAACTGGTTTGTGCACACAGGAAGAAAAACCACTTCCCCCGTTTCTTCTGAGAAACTAAAGCTGAACTGAAATAACATCAGTGATAAGCCTCGCTTGAGCATGTTGAACAATAAACACAAGAGCTTTTGAAAGTGGCTTGAGTCATTTAACCATGTAAATAATATACTGTAGATGTTCACACATTTATTTATCTTCCAGTTATTGTCAAGTTCTATTGGGGCGGAAACCTTGACAGAACCAGACCTAAAAACACCTTTAAAAAAAACAGAAATGAAGTTCACAATATAGCTTAATGGAATAAACAATTGAATCATGATCTTTATTTGAATGGCATCTAGGGGACAACTAAATCTGAGATGTATGTATTTCTACACAGGCATACTTTTACCTTCATTCTTACTTACATTTCTTTAATGTCTTTTTGTATGTTTCACTTACAAGTGCTAATTATAAACGGGGCGGGGGGGGGTATCTTGAGGAAGATATAAAACCCAAGTTAACTTGAAAATATATTTTTCTAAACAAATCAGATCCTAAATCAACTTTGATAGCGGTGTCTAAAAGGTTAATCATATCTAGAAAATACAAATACCAACTGAAGGTACAATAGTAGGCTGGGCAGCAGATTCACCTTCACGCAAGTTACACATTACTCTGAGAAGAATGACTACTTAATAACTGGAGTTAAAAAACAAATCGAATGACATAGGCATGACTGTAGACGGTAAAAACGCTAAACACATGCAGTGTTGAGTTCACCAAGAGGGAGTGAGACAAAGAGATTTCGGAAAAACAAGTTTGTGAGTTGAAGTGTCATATTTGTGTTTGCGTAAGTCGCACTCAAAACATGCATAAAGCAATATTATTTTGAAGTTCACACTTCACACCAACTGGATTGAAGTCTGGAAAGACTAAAAGATACAACATAGACAAAGATAAAATAATAAAAATAATTCCGGATAGCAATTGCCCCCGTCTTAAAAAAAATTTAAAATCATCCAAGTTAAAGTCAGACACGCCCTGAGCCGATAAAATCATTTTAATTAATATATTTGCTAATAATTATTTGCAATAATAATTCAATGCCTCCTTTACAAAAAAGTGCTGTCTCTCAGAGCAAGACCCATCAGTTTGCTGTTCATACGTTTTCTGGCAGATCATTTTGGAGAATAAGATAATCGACGATAGAACTGCACAAATAAAGCCTCTGGAGTAAAAAAGTCAACATTTAAATAGAGGTTTCAGAAGTAATAAGAGGCACACAGTCAACAAAGAACTGTCTCTGTATCTTTGTCAATAAGGAGCTTGTTTCAGTTACTCAGAAACAATTTCAACATTTACTTGGAAATTTAGTTTGGATCGGCTTGTACTCTGTGAAATTCTTGCTGCAGAATTTACTCGACAACTTAAAACTCCCCCATAACAGCTCTGGTGAAAGGCGCCACATCAGGTTTATTTAATGAAAAATCACTAAATAAACAGCTTGTGCATTTTCTGCCAAAATGGAAACACAGCATTCTCTGGCCTACAAGGTAACAATAAATTAATAAGATTCGATTTTGTAGGTTATTTAAAAAAAAAAATCATATAATCCTTCTTATAATTTTGACTACTACCCATCTAAGATTTTCTTACTGTAGTGTTGTTTAATAGCATGTGCTAAGACACAACTTGAAACAATATTTAAAAAAAAAAAAAAAAATTCAAACAACATTCCATACTAATATGATATGGTTTTACTTTTGTTCAATTTAATAAATATTTGAATTGTATCATTTCCTAATTCTATAAAAATGTTATAAAACGTGTGAATGTAGAACACACTGTTCTCTAGCATTAATCATGACTCACCGATGATTTTTCAAATGGTTTCATAAAGAAGTCTCTTATCTATCTCATCGAAGGTTTTTTGCCTTCTGGCATTCTACTCTCATATTCTCAACAAAATGTGTAGATGGAAAGCAAATTTTTATCCCCTGAATTTGAGTGGGTGTTCACAGATAGTTTATGTATTAACAATAATTAATTAAAAATCAGCCTCTAAGAATTAAAACAGATATTTATAATTCCTGTTAGAGGCAAGCCTGTATAGTTCCTATACATTATTTAGGTCAGCAGAATTCTAGAACCATGTGTGATTAGATTTAGGACATTTTGAAGAGGTGTGAAAATACAAATATCGCAATATTTCTTCTGAAGATATTGTATCATAATCAGCACTGTACTTTTGTAAATCTTTTTTGTAAATTTAAATCTCATTATACTAATGCAACCGTTTAAATTACAATTAACAATAAAATATTAATATTTTCATTTGTTTATTTCTGTTCTGGTAGCAAACATTTCATCCTCCAAAGCTAAAGGTAGAGTGAAAATCTGCGATATCTGAGGACGAGAGGATACAGTTGACTCCAGCAGGTTTTGAAGCTGATGTTTGGACTTCTTTCCGTTTCAAAAACAGTGAAAGCAGTCATTGTCAAGAGTCCTTGCTGTCAAGAGCCATGTGGTCTATTAATTTATTCAACGACTCGCACATTACTACTAATATATTGTTGTTTCTTTCTATCCGCATTGTGATATGTATGATATTGTCAAATTCTTGCAAATAGACACCCCTAATATTTTAACCATATTTTAATTCGGTTTCTTGGCATTTCACTGTTAAGTTGTATAAATACCAAAAGTTATTTACAATATACATGTAAATATTCACAGCATTTGTTCATTTTTATGTTGCAATTAAACTTCCGGCTGCAATATGGTAGCAATAATTTCCTGAAGATACAATAAAAATCTGATGTCTGAGTACAAGAGGATACAGTTGACTCCATCAGCTATTAAAGCTGATGTTTGGACACATTTCTGTTTCAGAAGAAATAAAAACAATTATGACTCCATCTGTAAATAATGCAACAACAGAGTCAAGTACTCTTGCAATACTTCAAATATATTGTTGTTCCTACAGTATCACAATTGTATCATTGCATTGTATCGGATACGTCATCAGATTGTTGCCAATAAACACCCCTTATATTTTACCTAACAAACTACATTTAATGAAGTTTCTTGACATGTTTATTATAAGTTGTAAAATCTGGTAGAAAATGCCAATAGATAAAAAGGTTGGTGTGTTTCACATCAAATTTTGTATTTTTTTTTAAACAAAATAAAATCTAAAAGTTGGGAATGAATAAATGATAAATGTAGGATAAATGTATATTCACCTTTTTTTTTTAACAAAAGTTGTATAAGTAAACATTTACAAGATTATGAAAGTGAAATTAAGGCTAGAGAAATTGTGAAATGTGGTTCTGACAGCGAGTTCGAGGTCCAGAAGACAAACTGGTAGCAAAAATGTCCTCTTCCACAGCTAAATGTACAATGAAAAGCTGCGATGTCTGAGTACAAGAGGATACAGTCGACTCCATCAGCTATTAAAGCTGATGTTTGGACATATTTCTGTTTCAGAAGAAATAAAAACATTTATGACTCCATCTGTAAATAATGCAACAACAGAGTCAAGTTCTCTTGCAATACTACAAATATATTGTTGTTCCTACAGTATCAAAATCGTATCGTTGCATTGTATCGTATACGTCATCAGATTGTTGCCAATAAACACCCCTTATATTTTACCGAACAAACTACATTTTAATCAAGTTTCTTGACATGTTTATTATAAGTTGTACAATCGGGTAGTTAATGCCAATAGATAAAAAGGTTGGTGTGTTTCACATCAAATTTTGTATTTTTTAACAAAATAAGATCTAAAAGTTGCCATTTGGAATGAATAAATGATAAATGTAGGAGGAATATATAATTTTTTTTATTTTTTTATTTTAACAAAAGTTGTTTAAGTAAACATTTACAAGAGGATGAAAGTGGAATTAAGGCTAGAGAAATTGTGAAATGTGGTTCTGACAGCGAGTTCGAGGTCCAGAAGACAAACTGGTAGTAAAAATGTCCTCTTCCAGAACTAAATGTACAATGAAAAGCTGCGATGTCTGAGTACAAGAGGATACAGTCGACTCCATCAGCTATTAAAGCTGATGTTTGGACATATTTCTGTTTCAGAAGAAATAAAAACATTTATGACTCAATCTGTAAATAATGCAACAACAGAGTCAAGTACTCTTCCAATACTACAAATATATTGTTGTTCCTACAGTATCAAAATCGTATCGTTGCGTCATCAGATTGTTGCCAATAAACACCCCTTATGTTTTTCCCTAACAAACTACATTTTAATGAAGTTTCTTGACATGTTTATTATAAGTTGTACAATCTGGTAGTAAATGCCAATAGATACAAAAGTTGGTGTCAAATTTTGTATTTTTCAACAAAATAAGATCTAAAAGTTGCCATTAGGAATGAATAAATGACAAATGTAGGAGAAATGTAAATTCATCTTCTTTTTTTTTAAACAAAAGTTGTATAAGTAAACATTTACAAGAGGATGAAAGTGAAATTAAAGCTAGAGAAATTGTGAAATTTCTGAGAGCGAGTTCGAGGTCCAGAAGACAAACTGGCCCCAATAAAAAAGTCTGTTATAGAACCTTCTGGTGGTTCTACACGGTTTCCCAACAGAGGCGATGAGTTAAGCAACCCTCGGTCCACAAGTCCGACAGTTATTCAAGGGCAAACGGTGTCGGCTCGCTATGGTTCGTGAGGACCGGTACCGAGCCCGGGGGAGACGGGCCGTGGTCGCGATGCAGCAGCACCACCACCACCACAACTTTGGCAAGCAAGCCCGAGACTGCCGCGGCACGTTTTCGGAACCGACAACTGCCAAACGCGCACGGAGTGCGTGCTCAACGGTCGACACGGTGTGGACTCGTGGAAACCCGAGTCCGAGTCAAGTTCCTGAACGTCACACGGCTGGAGCAGCAGGGCGCTCGCACTCGACCATCTTTTTGAGAGCCGGGAAAAAAGACGAGCACGAACCCGCGACGCCAAACACCGACGTGAAAACACGATAAACAACCTCCGGCAGGTGAATATTAGGTGAACAAACGTCTTTCTTACCGTCAAGTAGTTTTTTTTAAGTCGCTTTTTTTTGGATGCCGATCCTCTCCGCCTGCTCGCTCCTAAGCTACGCTAAGCTAGCATGACTTAGCAACGCTGTTCCGGTTCTACTTTCCAGACTAAAACGCGACGCGTGACGCTCAACATTACGGATCGTCTTTTGTTTTTGGACGCAGCATCTGCCTTACTTCCGGTCTTTCTCCCACTTATTCCTGCGCGCTTGACGCATCTCTCGTACACGACCTCATTCCAATATGGCATAAACGTGTCGTGCGCATGCGCCGCCGCCTGTGTGTGCTTCTCAGCCCGGCGACATTCTGACACTCACAATAAAACATCTCCGCACAAAAGAACGTTCACACTCGAGAGAACCTAACACGGGCAAATTAAATGTTATTTATTTTCTTATCAATCCCTTCCGCTAAACCCCGAATAAACCAACATATTGAACCCGCAGTCTTTCCAAGTAAAAATCACCAGTTTGATCATTTACATCATAAAATTATATATTTAATATAGACTTGCCATATTGAGTTGTTGTTTTATTATTACGGTAGTTATACTCGCTTATAATGTATCGTAAAAATGAATAAGAAAGAGTGAATAAGCGGCGATTCTGGGGAATAAATCTAAATTTAAAAGAGTGCTGGTTGCGCAGCAGCAGAAGAGGAGGAGGAGAGCTGCAGGAAAAAAAAAAGACTCGACAGACAAAAAAACCCCGTCAAAATCGAGACTTCTTCAACGAAACACAACATTATACATATTTTTTATTGATTTTTAGAGGCTTTCTTTTCGCGGAAAGTCCGCACCCCCGCCTCCGTGGTTCTGTCGGTTTTAGAATAACCACAGAGGAACGCGCGATAACAAAAGAAAACATTCGAAAATTACCAAAAAAATGGATCTGTGGTCAATGATTTACGCAGCGGGCCTTGTTATTTATTAATGTCATTTTAGTGCGTCTAAGGTCGCACTAAATCTGACTCTTGAGTTCTAATTTAGCTAAAGACAATCCGCGTTATTTTCCTGAAGCATTTCAATGACAACTGTTTTTTCTTGACGATTTATCGAGTTGTAGAAATCTTTCGTTTAGTTGTCGGGCCGCAGATGAGAGGCATTTGGGGCGGGGGGCTCAAGGGGGACTCACAAACCAGCTGCACTGCAGGAATGTCTCCCCCACTGTAGTGTTGTAGTTCAACACCTGACCACGGGGCGGCAGTAGATGCCGACCAACTCGGAGGCGCGGGGGGTGGGATTTTGGGGTTAAGATTTACCCCCCTCTCGTGATAAAAGTAATAAATGATGAAGATTAAGATTGTACGACAAATCTTTATATTCATATCAATGTAATTATTTAAGAAAAAGACGTATTAAATGAGATGAAACTAATCAAAGCTCCCGACATAAAACATAAAAAAAACCCGTTAAAAATGCACCGAAATCTGATGCACACACAAACACAAACACGCACATGGACATACCAAAACCTACGGCTTTTTTAAAAAGAGAAAAAAAATGTATATATATATATATATATATATATGTATTAATTATACAATAATACTATACGGAAAAATAACCGAAAAATAAAACCTCCAATAAGTTATTAATTATTTGGCTTTAAAAAGGGGAAACCCCAAATACAATTTTTAAATATATTTAAAAATAAATAAATGTGTAAATATTTCACAGGTAAGTTAAGAATGATTTCAGATATAAAGACAATATATGATTACTAAAATTTCATTTGCACTTAAAATAAAACAATAGTGAATGAAAACACGCTGTAAACTAGAAAATTATATATATATATATATATATATATATATATATAACATTATATATTTTTTTGAAAAAAAAAGAAAAAGTGTGATATGTCCAAAATTATATTCTTCAGAAATATTAAAATTAATTTTGTTTAAAAAAAAAGGAGAAGGAAATAAGGGTTCTGAATTTGTTTAAATTATTATAGAGAAAGAAAAAATACAATAATTTGAATTACAGTTAATTAGAAACAAGTTTTTGTCATCAGTTTTCTTTACTGTAGGAATAACTTACTGCTGTTCAGTTGAGCGGGGGCCACAAGCCACACCAGCTGGTGACAGATTACTACTCAGGTGTGGAAACATCTGTCAAATATAATGAAAGAATCATGGACTCACAACAAAAACAAAAAAAAACAGACTGAGGAGCGATTTATTCATGATCTGAGGTGGGTGGGTAGAAAATAACACCTTGTTCACACAAGTGTGGTCCAGATACATTTATCATTCAAGTTGTCTTCAGCTCAGCGCTGAGTCACCCTACAGCCTTCAAGCGTCTGGTGGCGTCGCCTACATGAACTTGGTAACAAATACGATTTGAAACCGCATGCGGTCGCCGTCACCTGAAACACCCACACACTCCTGCTCCAAGAGTCAATCGTAGATAGGAGAGAATCATTCAGGCTCTAGATTTGAGGTTACAGTACAGTCCATGATCCCGGTGTGATTAGAACAAAGAAACAATCTCCCTTCGTATTCTGGAGTGTGTGTGCGTGAGTGTTACTGTAGAAGAGGAACCCCCCACCCCCCTAAAATGAGGAAGAA
Organism: Callionymus lyra; assembly: GCF_982586985.1. NCBI lineage: Eukaryota > Metazoa > Chordata > Actinopteri > Syngnathiformes > Callionymidae > Callionymus > Callionymus lyra. Next base: position 17,614,726 of record NC_141827.1, read on the forward strand.
GCAGCAGCTGCTGACTTCACTTGGCTATCAAATGTTCCAGTTTGGGGTTGATGAAGGAGAAGCCAGCGAATGCCGTCTGGTCCATGGAGTCGATGAGGTTCTTGTCGGCGTGGGAGAGTCGCGGCTTCTCGCTCAGGAACTCTCTGTCGAAATTGCTGTAGTCTCCGGGCGATTTCTGTAAGGGGCAGCATTCAGACAGGAGTTAGTGCCCTCATAGGATTTGATTTAATCAGGGGCCACATTTTATTCAGAGGCTGTTGTGAGGAGCCATCAATATGAAAAACGAAGGATCGAAAAGTATTACATAAAGTAAAAAACTCAATTAAGCTCGCTAAAATCTTTTTAAGGGTCAATACATTATCATTATTGTCCTTAAACAAAAACCCTGTAATCATATATAGAGATATTTAGTAATAGTTGATTTCTACATGATCATTGACCTCATAGGGGCCACATGACGGCCACCTTGTCCACGTCTGATAATGAGGTTAAAAGACTTTGAAATCCATTATTTAAAGTCGTTAACCACACATCAACTGGGACTAAGAATATACCGTTATAAAAATGCCACTCGTGACCACTAGGGGAAGCTAAGTGCTATAGTAAGTAAGTAAGTAAGTCATTTTTATTTGTATAGAGCTTTTCCAGACCAGGGTCACAAAGCGCTTAAACAATCAAAACAATATTAAATAAAGTATATACTTTAAAGGGCAAGATAAAACTGATACCACAACAGGAGTTCCAGAAAATCAAGCAGATGAGGGCTCTTACCACTTTGGGTTTAAAAGGCGGGTCCACCTCTCTTTTCTTCAGAGCGGTCCAGTTGATAGTCTTGAAGAATGCATGTTCACGGATGTTCCCTATGACGCCCAACCTGCGAGTGGGGTCTCGCTCGAACAGCTGGAAGAACACAACTGTTACTCCATTGTCTCGAGGCGACGGTTCCATTCTCACTGACCTGTTCCAGCAGATTCTTGGACTCTTTGGTGATCCAGCGAGGATAGTGGGGCGTGTCCGACCTGATGGACTCGAACAGCTCGTCCTCGTCGTCGCCTTGGAACGGCGACTGACCGATCAACATCTCGAAGATCAGCACCCCGAAAGACCACCAGTCCACTGAGAAGGTGTACTTCTGCCCGAGTAGGATCTGAGAACGAGCGTTGAGATTTGAGTAGATGGCAGTAAAAAGGGTCTAATTGAGGGGGTCTGGCTGCAGAACTGTCTTTTCAGGCTTCTCCCGCTTTTGGCTGAAGTCACTACCGTATTTTCCGGACTATAAGTCGCAGTATTTTTCATAGCTTGGCCGGGGGTGCGACTAATACTCTGGAGCGATTTATGTGTGAAATTATTAACACATTATTACCGGTATATCATTTCACATGTTATTTTCACACTAAACTGCAAGAGGGCGCTCTAGGCCTCTGTTGATAATTTCGACGTAGAAGAGGAAGATCTTTTTGTTAGTTGTTTAAAAGTGACACCGAGGATTAAGATTTCATTAGATTTTAGTTATTTGGAGTTACACGGATGGTTTGGTAAACTTCTTAGCATGTTATTTATGCTATAGTTATCTGAATAACTCTTAATATGTTACGTTAACATATCAGGCACGTTCTCAGTTGTGTCATGTAACGTAAGAATACCGTACAATTATTCAGCCTGTTGTTGCCTCTATTCTATTTTTATTTTAAATTGCCTTTCAAGATGACATGTCTGTTCTTGGTGTTAGACTTTATCAAATAAATTTCCCCCAAAAATGCGACTTATACTCCAGTGCGACTTATATATGTTTTTTCCTTCTTTATTATGCATTTTATGGCTGGTGCGACTTATTGTCCGGAGCGAGTTATAGTCCGGAAAATACGGTACTTTGCAGTCAGCTACGTCTTCTCTTAAACACCTTAAAGTTATGCTAGTACGGAAATGTAATTTTACGAGCGCTAAAACCTGAAATTAGGATATGGTGCAACAACAGACGAAAAAAGGGTAGTGACTATCCTGTGGTAAAGTAGAAAAAAATGATAATGTTAATTTTTGAATACCCCAAATAATGCTAGCTTTAAGCACAGCTTGTTTACTTACTTTACATGAACATAGTCCTCAGAGCGTAAACTTAAGTGTGTTAGAAGCAAGCAGTAGATTTGTGTTTTGACTATAAACTTGGACTATCTGGTACCTCTGGGGCGATGTAGTCCGGGGTCCCACAGAAGGTGGTCGCCCTGGCCGCTCCGAACACGTTCTCTTTACACATGCCGAAGTCAGCGATCTTTATGTGTCCGTCCTTGTCCAGCATCACGTTGTCCAGTTTCAGATCTCTGTGCAGATTATCAGCATCGTCAAGAGAAAAACCTTTGAGCTAACACTTGCGAGCGATTATCAACCTGAGCTATACCATACTGCCACCACAAGGTGGAGACAAATAGTGGAAGCTACCTGTAGATGATTCCTTTGGAGTGCAGGAACTGAAGACCCACAACAATTTCAGCACCATAGAAGCTTCAGAGGGATAAATCAAAACGTGAGTCATAGTTTGTTGCGGTTAAAACATGAAATATCTTTACTCACACAGCTCTGTTGAGGTTGAAGCGACCTCCATCCTGGATGTGGAACATCAAGTCGCCTCCGTTCAGATACTCCATCACAAAGAAGAGATGCTCCTGCAGAGACCACATGATTCTGTGTCAGTGTCATCAGAGGTCGTAAAAACATCCTCTGGGATCCATTACTTTGGACTGGAAGGTGGAGTACAGGTGAGTCAGGAAGGGGTTCTCCCAGGCAAGGGCCAGGACTCGCTTCTCCACCATGGTGCACTCGACGTCGTCGTCCATTAGGACCACATCCTTCTTCAGGACCTTCACAGCATAGAACTTACCCTGACCCTTGAGCTCAGCCAAAATGACCTGGGAGACAAAAGCCAATTTAGTCATTGTTATATAATTATTTAATTCATTTTACATAATTTTTTTTATTTAGTTTTTATATACAATGATGCTACAGGGGACATGGACATTATCCATTAATAATAATAATACTGAATTATATAAATGTTGTATGTTTCCGTTTCTTTATGCTTCTACATTTTCTATAAAGTACACATTGATTGTAGACTTTTTCTTAAAACAAATTATGTTTTTTCATTTTAATTGTAGTAAAGGATATTGCTTCCATATTGAAGTAATTAAATCATAAATTTATATTATTAATTCTAGTGTTTATTAACAAATTAAAAATTTCCTCAGGTTTGTCTTTTTGTTTAATTTGTTTGGTTTATTCAATTATTTTATCTGGTATAACCTTAAGTTCGTTTACTATAAAGCACATACAATAGTAATATTGTATAGGCCTTTTTTTTAATTAACATTTTTTAATGTAAACTGTCATGTCACAAATATGTAAGTCAAGAAAAATATTATCTCTCAACATTATTGTATAGTTAGGCACAGGAGGGCGCTAAAGTAAAAAAAAAAGTTTTTCCTACTTTTCCGAAACTTCCTTTCCCCAGCACTTTGTGGAAGACCAGGTGGTTCAGAGTAAGTTTTGTTTTGGGAGTGGCAGGAGAAGGAGTATCTGGCACAGGACCGGGAACCTCACCGTTGTCAGCTGAGTGAAAATAAAAGTACATTGTCGTGATCCACTGTCCTTGCTAACTATGGACACACAACTGAGATCTCACTATCGGTGTCCCCCTTCACACTCTGGGAATCCTGATAGATTCCAATATCGGCTGCGTTGGAGTTGTCGGGCTTCTTTGCCTTCTAAAGGGAAGGGTAGGCTGGTGTTAGTGTTTGATGAGACAACGAGGGGGTCAGAGGTCGTCGTACCTGGCTGACTTGAGAAAGAGCTTCTGCCAGCAGCTTCTGGTTGATGCCGCAGAGGTTGGCCACTTTGCATTGACAGTTTCTGTGCACGTTCATGCCACAGTCTTGAAGACATGCGATCAGACAGGTTAGCGATCAGGGCCTGAGGACCCTCGGAGGAGGGGGGGGGGGACTCACCTTCACACTTCAGCCCCTGCTTGTAGAGACCCCACAGCAGACTGCCGCAGTGGTCGCAGAAGGTGGGACTCCTGTAGTTGTGGCACTTGAAGCGGTGCGGCATGTCGATCTTGAAGCGCTCTTTCTGGAACTGAAAACGAGAGAGGTTGGTTAATGAATTGAAACTGGAACTGAGAACTTTGTATTACATGTTGCATGATTTTATTTATTTCATTGTTTTTATTCTGTACTGCCGTCACTACTAAAAATAAATCCTTGATGTGTTTTTAAAAACTAGCAATAAACTTTATTCTGATGGTCATTGTCAATATAATTCTATAACTTGTAGCTTTAAATATCACCCTAGATGTATCTACCTTTTCTGAATACTGCAAAGAAACTCTTTACCTTAGTTACATCACTCAAACCCTTGCAGGAGCCAAGGTCTCGAGCAGACAAGTTCCATAACAATTTAACATCATTTATTTGCATAATTTTCATTTCAATTAACTTTACTAGCCAGTGACACATAATAGATTATAAATATCAATAGTATTTATTCTTAACTGTAGAGTTAAGTTAAGGACATATTAAAGCTATATGCTAGCTCGGCAGAAGTATGATTTTTTTCAAATTTTAGATTCATGTATTATTTAACAATGTATGCATATTGTCTATGATAATTAAGTTTAGGTGAATTAATCTAATTTGTGAAAATAAACAAAATAAAGGTCAAAAACAGCAAATAATATTATACTAAAAGAGATTTAAGTCTGAGCCAAAAAATCTTTCCTCAGGTTTTTTGAGACTTGCATAGTGTAAAAGTCTTTAAATAGTTTAACCCGGATTAAACGAAAAGAACAGGTTTCTTGGATGGGATGAGTACTTCGAGCTCACCATGGTGTCGCGACTGTTGGCGGCTGTTCCTGTACACTTGGCGATGATGATATCGATGCATTTCTTGTGAATGGCAGCATTGCATTCTGGGTGTAACAAAAAACACAATTTATTTGAGTATGTTTAATGGATTCAAAATTACTGAGAGAAGATGCTTCGCTCACTTACGTCTGCACTTGTATCCTTGCTTATTCAGCCCCCTACAGGAGAGAAGAGGTAGAGAACATTTCAACAAGGGTTACATATGATGTCACAAATCCTTTATTTAACCACCAGAGAAGAAGTGGTTAAAGCAATGTAACATATTTACTCCACAGTATAGACAAGCTATGGCGAGTTTGCGTAAAAGAGGGAATCCACCTCATCCCGTCTCCCTGGTGGTCTAGTGGTTAGGATTCGGCGCTCTCACCGCCGCGGCCCGGGTTCGATTCCCGGTCAGGGAACTACCTTTTGTCAAATGACAATTAAAAAAACATTTCTTATGATGGATAAAATTACGAGCAACAAACTAAAATAATCGATGGTGTAATTTAAAGGAGTGTAACTGGAGCCACATATGCACAAACAGATGGTGAGAAGTGACATCTCGCCTGCAAACTTACATGGATCAGAAAAGTTCCTCTCGAACCTTTGCTACAATAATCACCCCATTATTTCACGTTGAGAAATACTTTTACATGCCAGACCAGTAAATTAAAATGATCAACAAAAACATTATTTTGGGTTGATTTTAAGGCAGCCATCAGAGTGACCACATCAAATAACATGGCGGACCAGATGCCATTGATACATTCTAAACTCTTGAGAAACACTTTTACATGCCAGACCAGTAAATTATAAGTCACGGAAATAAAAACATTGACTTTTACGGTCATAGGTTGGCAATCAAACTTCTGGAAACTTCTTTCTTCCGTTTGTTAGAGTCTGCTTGAATCCCTGAATCAGGTCAGTAACCTTCCTGGTGGTCTCGTGGTTAGTATTCAGCGCTCTCATGCTGTCGGTAAGGTATGATTCCATGTCAGAGAACGCCCTTTTGTCCAATAGTATGAAACTCATGACAAAACACTATTTACTCATAAAATGTCTTTCACGTTCCACAAAATCCAAAAGTAATTTTTTTTTTTTTTTTATCATAGCAGAAGTTAACTGGAGCCACAAAGTCAGGGACAACATTTGATGAAAGCATTGGTTTCAAAACAAAATGTAAAACAAAACAACAAAAAAGGAAAAAAATACCGATTTATGTTTTTAGTCAAGGAACAACAAAGTGAACAGCTGCAGAAGACTATTCAATAAGAATCATCTGTCGTTTTGACTTTTCATTTTCATTCTCTATTCCTCGGGAGTCAAACTCAATCATACATAAGGGGTCCAAGTCGTTGGTAATTGCATCTTCATTAACTGTATTTGTTATTTTGTGCTCATTTACCAAACAATAATTCAGTTTAACTCGTATTGTTGACATCTACAATCTCTATCCCTTATTTTACTTCCAACACTAGAATCTTCACGGTCTTCGGTCACCATATCAACACGAACATTATTTTGGGTCGATTTATTTTGGATATATAAGAAGGGCCACTAATCACTTTGCGGACCAGATGACTTTGATACATGTTCTCAACGTTCTCCTCAGAAAGTACGATACCAGCTGTTTGCTAGTACCAGCTGCACACAACTCCCTGCTGGTCTAGTGGTTAGGATTCGGCGCTCTCACCGCCGCGGCCCGGGTTCGATTCCCGGTCAGGGAACTACTTTTATAGAACTCTACGGTAATGGTTTTGACACTATGGTTATAACAGACTGGAGTCACACGTGCAACAAAAGATTGAGGACCATCATCTTGAAATACGACTCACCTGCGAATTTAGCTCCTCATCGAGACGCTTTAGAGCAACAATTATGGCCCGATAAATTCAAATTAACAACCAGGATCAGACGCAAGGCAAATAAACAAATAGAAACTACAAGAATTTATGTACTAGTAACCACAGAACGGGAGGGTCAGACTAAGTCATGCAAGGGGATAAAAATCTAAAACTCACTTCATATTTTTACCTACAGGATAAATAAGTCTCTGTTAAATGCAAGAGTTATGTGTCCAAGGATCAAAAGTAGAACATAATAAATAACCAAAATGTTATCGTTTTACACCAGGGGATAGTTAGTTCTTCCATTTCCAAAAATCTAGTATTTGCTAAACATAACATTAATATAACATACCATTTTAAACACGGATTTAATTTGTATTAAGTCATTGTTTAACGCTCACCAGAGGAATTCTCTGCACACGGAGCAGAACGTGGGCTGACCGAAGAACGTTGCCATGAACTCGTGATTCCTGATGACGTGAACCTTCGGTTGTTTGAACGCTCCTCGTCTCCTGTTGAGGGTCGTGAGTCCGTCCTCCGCATTCATTCGCACCGACGTCTTGCCCGCCGCCGCTGGAACAAAGATCAGCAAAGTCACCGTTAATGAAGATCAAAAATATCTATTGATGCAAAAATACTGTCGAGGTGACATGCAGCTGTCTTCATCTTTGAAATCATCAATCAATAATACTTTTGTTCTTTACCACCATGACGTGATTTTGACCAGGTTAGACCTTTTTCAGCTCCCTGGTGGTCTAGTGGTTAGGATTCGGCGCTCTCACCGCCGCGGCCCGGGTTCGATTCCCGGTCAGGGAACTACTTTTTTGCACTTGTATCTGAATTGTTTACGCAGTTGTATTTCATAGCTATTCAAGGATTTATTTTCCCATAAATTTGGATTTTTACTTGACAGCAGAGCTCACCAAATCCTTCCCACAAGCAACAGACTTGACTCGCCGCACTCAGCCATGACCTCATAGGGACCTCACAGCTTTTCAGAACCCCATAAAAACTTTTGGATGCAGTTAAACGACTTTTTAAAAACCAGACTATACATATTTAAATCTTGTGCATTCCTAAACAAGATGAGTCACAAAACGAGTAGGTGTGTTTCAGATTTTTATAACACTGTTACTTATTGTGAGTCAGCTTTTGTTAATTGTGGCCCTGCAGTGGGGGAGACTCACTTTTAGCTGTGAGGTCAAAGGTCGAGGAGTGAGTTAAGAAGGAGGTATGAGAGAGGCAAACACAGCGAGCTGGCAGGGAAAACCAAGCCACACTTTTTAGAGCAACATTGTTGAACATTTCACTTTCTACCAGCAGATGTTTGTTTTTGGCCGCAGCCCGGGGACGCTCTGCCAGGAGCTGTGAAGCGGCAGCAGCCGTTCACACCCGCTTCAAGACAATAGCAGCTGCTTCTGCAGCCGCGGAGAGAGATGTTGTGAGGATGACGGAATACTCTCCACATTGTTTTTATATTTCCCTGCAGACTGAAGGTGGTTTTACATTAACAGAGGGTCATGAGTCCTTCAACCAGGTGGCACACCTGAAGTCACATGTCACACTTAATCTGTTCTTTTTCTGCAGGTGAAGACGTAATCATTGACAGCAGCGATGGTTGTGCAGAAACAATCCCTGAGCAGAGGTTCATTATAATCAAATATAAAGTGTTACAAGACCTTTTTTTCAAGGATTTTATTTTACTTTTCTTCATTTATTTCATTTACACATTATTCCTTGACCATCAAACATGAACAGGAAATTAGTTTTCTAGGGTCGCAAGTGGTTTCATTTCAAATTCTCATTCTTGTAGATAGTTTGTCAATTTAAAAAAGTATATAGGATTAAGTAGTTTCCTTTTTAAACGTCGTAGCAAAAAAAAAATCATCATTTTGATCCATCTAGTTTTTTCCATTTTGTTTCCGTCACTTGATTATGTAATTTTTTTCGTTCTTTGCTTCGTCCCTTATTTCTTCTAGAACGCTATAGTTCAACTATCAGTCAAGTTCCACAAGCGGCCACCAGAGAGCAACAAATTTCTTTAAACTATCACCTCGTTCGCAGCTCCCTGGTGGTCTAGTGGTTAGGATTCGGCGCTCTCACCGCCGCGGCCCGGGTTCGATTCCCGGTCAGGGAACTACCTTTTTTCTTTTTTCTTTTTTATGATGCTTTAAAGACATCCATCGCATATACACTTTTTCATTAGAACGCTCTCAAAAATAACCAGAATTGAATGCACTTATTAATAATGAAGTTTAACAATACTTAAATGACCATGAAAGATCATTCATTTACACAACAAAAATATCCTAAATATATGCATCTTGTCCCTACCTCAGCATTACTGATATAAGTGAAAGCTGACATATCAGAGATTAAGAACAAACATTAAATAAAGCAACAATTCCCCAATTCTATTTCAATTTCTATTATGCTAAATAAAAGACAATATAGATAGATAGATATAATCAATAGTAAACTGCTAAAAACAATGATTTCTAATTTGTTACATCATTGTTGTATTTAAAAAATTGGCAACCAAGAATGACTGGTAATGCCTATTTAACCCGTCTAAAAACACCTTGACAGTCCAGGGACGACACTTTTTATTAAATCTACACAAGAAAGTTTCAGTCTTAGAATTACCTGCGTCACTATCCTCCAAGAAAAACTGCACTGTCATTTGGACTCTCCCAGTAGGCAGCAGGTCCACCCAGAACTCATCTCGCCCGCTGATCTTTGACTTCTTGCAACGCTCCGCCAGGACTGAAACACCAATCGTGGCTTTGGCCAGCGGCTCCTCTGTGTTCTGCATCAGCAGCACCTCCAGGACTCTTCCTTCATAGATGTGGGCGTCAAAGGAGGACTTCCATGCTGGATACATGGTCGGCTTCCTCTGGACTAGAGTCTTCCCTCGCTCTGCAGGAGGAAAAAAAGATTATGATTGACAGACTTAGATTGTCCACGACGTAAACAAAATTCACGATCAAAATCCACGATCAAAACAAATTTTGATGGATCACAGTTACGGATTTTTAGTTAGGAAAACTTTTTTGGGGTAAAATATTGGCTTTGTTTTAACTCTATCCTGAGTTGTTGCTTAAGTGTAGCTTGTCTGTTAGCTATACCGTTTTAGTGGTGGTTTCACTGGCATCTTGAAGAGGCTACAAGTAAAATTATATTTTATTAGTCAATAAAAAAAGCGAGACCTCCTCCCTGGTAGAACATTTCTTTGAATTTATTGAATCTTTTGACTCTAGTTGATTCTGATTCTCAGATATTCTCAATTGAGTCAAGTCGGTCTTGTACCACAATTACAAGGACAAACCTTTCATTAAGTAACCCTTATTTTAATAGCCTTTTCAATAATAAACATTGTTGCTCAAGTACAGCATTGCACAAGGCTTTAATGATTAAAGGAAGGCCATAATTGTGCATTTGGCAAAAGGAAAATGCGTCAGATATGAAAAGTTAAACCACCACGTCTTGACCCATTAAATAATTGACCAAATTTGAAATGATTTAAATGGCCTTGTATTTTTGTCATAACGGGTGTCTTTGCCCAATCCAACTTCCTTGTTAAATGTTTGGAAACCTTTTAGGAGAGATGACACCAGTGTATTTTTCCATGCACCCTGGTGTTTTTCTTTAGAGCTGGAGGGTGTTTCCAGGAAGAGGGACGTCTGGGCCTCAGGAGGAAAGGGAATCTAGTAATGATGTTTCTGACACAGCAGAATTCACCAGCAGTCCTATCTGAGCCTCTTCCAAGTGTTTGAAGAATAGCAATAAAGTGGGTACGATGTGAGAGTTTTAGCAACAGATAGAAATCTACATACCTGTGCTGACAGACTCCTTCATCTTGATGGCACAGATTGGAGGCTCTTTCATTTCGCCCAGGGTGCCCACGTCATAAGCAGTGAAGGAGATGCGAAGGAAGGGCGCCATGGTGACCACTCAGCGAAGCCTGGAACAAAGAGGAGATCAGATCGTTAACATAGAGAAACCAGACAGACGCTCATCTCGAGATTACACAAGAACTTCAGTGAAAACAAGAAGGAAGATGAAAAAAAAAATACCAGAGAAGTCGAAGTAGACTCAATAAGGAAGTTTGGGAACTATTACAGTAGTAGTTTAAGAGGTGGAAGTAGACTTGGGGAATCCCAGTTACAAAACTTCTCTCCATTTTTTTGAGATAATGAATCTGCACATGAATCTCAAGGTACATAATTCTTATAGATAGTAAAATTATTTTGAACATGTATATTGAATTATGTTGAACCCTTTGATCTTGTGTGACATTGTCAGTTTTCTGATCCAATATCGGTAAAGAGAAGAATAATTTTGTGCCTTATTTTTTTAATAGGAACATTTTGATGTATATATAGCATTGTGGATAAAATGTGCAAACATATAAAAAGAAATCTCAGACAATGGGGTTTTTCAATGATCTCTTTGAGTCATTTACCTTTTTCAGATGTTATTAAGAAAAACTTGTAAAAAAGTAAGAAAATATTTACTAAAAGTTAAATCATAAAGTCTCCATCTTTTATGGTAGAGAGGGTGATTTTGACTTAAAGTAAGCGTGTTCAATTCCTGGGATTTGAGTTGAAATCAAGATACCTTAGTTGCAATACTTTAAATACCGTATTGAGTTTAAAATAATAAAAACAAACATACAAAATGTGTCAGGAATGTACCCAGGAAAGTTCTTATAGGTAATTTTTTAGATTTATAACTTTTCTTTTATTCATATGAATTACATTTTGGTGGTCCATCTTGATTAAGGATGGTTTTAGTGTTTTTTTTCTTCTTTTTTTAAATCAAGACCTTCAAAAGCATCTTAAATCAAGATGGTAAATACAGAACACCCATAAAATGTAATCATCTTGTCTCTTTTCAACTCTTTTAAATAATGTTGCTTACAAAGAAACTGGGTTAAACATAACATTCATGGTAAAGGAAAACAGACTCCTTCATAGATTTTCCTGGCATGCCTGTTTACACTTCACGGTTACATAATGTCACTTTGCATTTCGCTTCCACTCAGCAGCTAAAGCTAACATTTACAAACCAGAGATGCAGCTATACACGTGAAGGTTTCCCAAGGTAACAGCATGAACATAAAAAAACAACCTCCATCATATCATAGACGCAGAGACGTCAGACAGAGAGAGCACATGAGCATTAGGGAGAAACGTCAGACTTAAGTTACTTAACTTGATCTCCGGTATAATACACATAATCGTAGCTTAATAGCAGCAGGCATGCCAGAGATTTGAAGAACCACTTTGATATTATGGCACTCTGATGGACTGCTATGTACATGTGGAGAAGTGAAAAATCACTTTTCTGATCGTAGTTTCTGCCACGATAATCCGACCATGTTTTCTTCTAAGCCGCTGGTAAATGAGCAGCAGAAGTGTAGCATTAAGATAACATATGTACTTCACAGCTAAGCTCCAGGAATGCGTGTTTTTAAACCACAGGACACATGTGTCTGCACGCTGGGATGCTCCCACACACAATCAAGGATTTGACCACAACAAATCTGTCCTGGATGAGTTGCACATGCTAGCAGGGTGTTGACATACAATGTCATGTCAGCGGTCTCATCAAACAAATTCAAGAGACGTTGCTAGGAAACTATTTAAGGAATGAGTCTAACATTTCTCTGTGTTAACTGGTCTACTCTGGGGACTTCAGTTGAGCTGACGTGACTTGGTAAAGGAGGTATAGGGTCCTTTATTGTCTCATTTGTCACTTCAAATGAGTCTATTTGTTCTCAGAAGCAAGTGCCGGGACTGGTTCTGTTGCATTCAAACAGGCGGGGGAAAACCACAACGTGATTCCAGGACATGTAGCATGAGCTCACAGTTACAATGCAATGTGGCTTTGAACAACAAAACCACTCGACTGGTTTGTCCATCTTCTTGCTTAAATCTCTAACAAACAACTCAGAAGACGAAACCAGAAACGGAAGTACCAACTATTTCACTTCCTGTTACATTAATGAACCGACTTAGACCTTATTTCAGGAGAAGGTTGTTGAGGTACCAAGCTGTTCCATTTCTGCTTCTGGGAGGAGACGTTTACCCCATCTTTATTGTTTAAAGGTTCATAATCTTTTAAATATGGTTGAACGGCCTGTGATATGGACGTTAAAGTGGGCGTATTGTGACATGAACCAAAGTTACACCGCTGTGTTACGTAAACCTTCCCTTCCCCCATTCTGCATTAACTTCCTGACGTGACAAAACACAGAATTTCCTGAAATCCCAAAAACCAAGATTAAGTCGGGTCAGGACCGTCGCAGAGTGACACTTTTCCTACATCAGCCTACAAAACGCTGAATTGTTGAGTGTAGCTTAGACTTCCTACGGATCGGATGTATGATACACAACAAAGCTGTTCAGTAGTTCCTCCTAAATAATTGAACAACCGATTCCAAGAAAGGCACCAAACATCTCAGGAGGTCACATTAGTCAGACACCATTTATTGTTCTTTGGTCTGTAGCATTACATTGATAGTTTCATGTATTTTTTTCCTCTTTTTATTTTCATGTTGGCTTACACCTGAGCTGCTGGCACTCCATACAAAGTAGGTTATTTCAATGTAAAAACATTTTACAACTTATCTAAATAAAGCTTTTAAAACATCTAAAGAGCAAGCCATCCTCCTCGGGCTGAAATACAGCTCCTGGATAGGTTCAACTGTCTATCTCTTTAATACAAGCCACAAATCCTGACTGATTTTTGGAAAACAATTTTGTAAGATCCTTTCTAACAAAAGAATAAACCATTACACATAGAACAAATCATAAGAGATTTTTTTCAGTTTCTTGCAGAAAAAATAAATGAAAAATAATTTGCAGTTCAAAAGAATATTCGCTAACAAGTGACAAATGAATCTCACGTTCACTGCCTTTTTCACTTATGCATTATTCTTCAGAGAAATCCCAACATTTTTAGTTTTGATCATGTGTTGGTACCAAAACTTACACAAAGACAAAGCAGTTTTGATACTCGGTATTACAAAAGCATTTAGGTCGGTGCCACAAAAGAACAAAATTTAAATACCCAGCCCTAAAATACTTCATCAGCCTCATGTTCTCAACTCAGATTAAACTAACAAAACAAAGTCAAGAATAGATTTGAGTATTTTTAGGCTAGGCTTAAGTCAGGCTTAACCATACAATACACATCTTGAGACTTAAAATTAAACATAGGCACTATTTGAAAACAATCTTGAAATCCTCAAAGTTATCTCAAATTGATGTCTACCGATGTCTACATCGTCTATTGACTAGTAAATTAGATTCAGCAAAATCCATTTCGGATTTACAGCTTCATGTCAGTGGTCGCCATGTTATTAAAGTCCAAACGCATAACAAGGAAGCAATTCATCCTTTAATGTACATTAACACATGGATACCAGGAAAAAAGATAACTACAGTGTTAACTGTATGGAGTCTTCCAGGAAAAGACAAATTTCCTGAAAGTTTGAAGTTCTGCTTCTGTTCAGTAGAGACCTATAGATTGAGACCTGCTACCGAGGATCCTAAAGTAGTGAGTCGAGACGAACTAAGAGAGCTTTTAAAACATATACGTTGCCAGTTTAAAGTACACACACTCTGTCACGCACAGGACACAGAACACACTTGGCATTTGCACACATGTATACATTGGATCACAGACAAGGAGAGGGTTGTGCCTGCAAACTGGAAAAACTGAGACTGAGACTCGTTTTAAAGGGGTGTGCTTGGACAGAGTGAACCTGAATACAGGAGGTAAGACAAAAAACTGTCACTGGATCTTTGTCAAGCAGACATCGAAGGGGGGCCGTTATTGTCTTGAATTGATGGAAGAAACATTTATGACTTTAAAATATCTTTGTCTTATAGGTGGCATCAGGAACTGAAGAGCGTATCCAAATTAAAAAAAATACGGACATGACTATGACAGTTTTAAAAATTGAAGTTTGAAAAAGTAATTTCCTTATTTTTTAGGAGTAATGATTTTTCTACAATCAACAAATCAACATTCATCTGTTATTTCTCATCTTTATTCACGGTGAAACTTTTTCATTTACTTTATTTGTGTGGTCAACCTGTATATTTCCTTTTTTTCGATCACATTTTGGATTTTATTGCATTCACATTACTTCATAAAATACTTTTTTGTTTAATCTATAAGAGACATCTCAACCGAATTTTCCAGAATACCAAATATTAACTTATAACACATTAACTTCACTATCCCAGATATCTAACGTCTATGTACTTAAGGTACAGGCTGTTAAGCTGTAGAACATCTTTAATTTACCATATTTTTTTTCATTGTGCTTTTTTCACAATTAGTTAATGGTCCCTTTTGATTTTCTCAATTTTAAAAATCATTAAAAAAGCCATTCTTTTTCCAAACAATTAAAAATGGATATTTTACACAATTTTAAAAGCAATTTTACTCCCAAAATACTTTGATTAATTGCCTTTTCCAATTAAAGAAAAAAGCTTTCTTGCCATGGAATTTGGAAACTTTGTCATCGTGACATCACACAATCTTTCAACGCAGCAAACAAAACAGCAAGGAGACTTCTCATTATTGTGACAATGTTACACGGGCGAGTCACAGCTCTGGAATGCAGTCAAGGGCATTTACTGGAAGTTGTAACAGGTCTGACAGGTCCGGGAGCTTGTGGTCATTGAGCTAAATTACACAAGAATAGCCACTTGGTCATCATGTAGATTTCAGTGATGTGAGAGACAGATGGGTTCAGTGATGTGAGACAGTCGGACTTCAGACTACGAGTCTGGAGACGAGGATGTTTGTCGAATACAGCACATGTAGCTAAAACCGAGGTGGTGACAGCCACAGGAGCCACCATGGAATCTAACCATTGACCTAGGAGGAGAGATAAGCGGAATTCTATCTCTGACTCATTGGCATAGAATAGCAAAACTTCCTGTTTGATAAATCTAATATCGCCACTTAACAATTAAAAAAGAATTTGTAGGGACTTAAAGTTATAATCACATGTGAAGAAATAGAAAACAAAACTGGCAAATGCTTTTTACTTTTTAATTTCATAGAGAAAAGGGGGGTCTGAGCTGGAAGGAGGCGTTTGGGGTCAATCATCCAGAGTAAACTGAAGTTTACGGTTTTCTGCAAGCAAGGGACTGAATACAAGTTAACAAGAGTTGATCTTGGCCACTAGACTTCAAACATCACATTGCATTAAAAAAAATGAAATGTTTTGACTAGATAGAATTATGAAAAATACCAATTCAACAACAAGATTAATTGTCAGAACCAGTTCATTTTACAGTGCGTTTTTGTGTGTAGCTACAATCAATAAAACCGAGAGTCGAGTTAAAACATTGTGTGTTCATGGCGTGAATAAGGACGTTTTTTCAAATGATTTTGAATACAGGATTCTTATGTCTCGTCTTATCAGAAGTAGGCGAATTTACATTCCTATCTTACTTGCACAAAATCTCTGGGAATTGAATCCTTGGTGTAGTGTAGTGAGCACTACAAAACAAAGCCTCACATCACATTTGTCGAGCTGAACATCTTCCACCGGGACACAATAAATACTTTCACGTGTTCAAGATGCGGATGACAGCACTGTGACAAAAGAAAAGATTACGATATTGGTCATCTGGTGCTGATTTGACAGCAAAGCAGAAAGAAGTAACAGACTTTGAGGTAAGTGCTTTGACTTTAATCTGACTCTTGCCCGAGTATCAGCGCGTTCTTTGGCTGCAAGTCAAACCTGCTATACCAGCCTGGAATTAATCCTGACACTGTGTGTGTGTGTGTGTGTGTGTGTGTGTGTGTGTGTGTGTGTGTGTGTGTGGGGGTGTGTGTGTGCATTAAGCGCGGTGTCGATTTCTGCCGTGCTAACAATTCGCAGCGACTTCACTTGGGAGACGAATGAATCTGAGAAGACAGAGCCTCAAGTCTACAGTTGTGTGTGTGTGTGTGTCACAGAGGCAGGAAGTTGAGGACACTGCGGGCCAAACTTTCATCACAATGCTGATCTTGCAAATTTGTACCAGACGTTTGCATCCGTGTGTCCCAGTGAGCAAGAGCTACAGCAGGTGTTCTTGAAGTGATCACGATGTGGCGCTGAAGGAGAAGCATGCACATGAATAAAATAAATCTGCTTTAACTATTTTAATATAGTCAAATACAGGAGGTTTGGATTTATTTTAGCTTAATGGCAAACATTTAATCACTCTCTGACTCACTTTCCCATTTTATTTTTCTTCATCTCCATTATTTTATAATAGAACACAAGTGCTTAATTTCCTTAATTGATAATGACATCTTATTAACAAAATTATACCAAAATAGCAGTGGAAGATTTATTATATAATAACATGCAATTACATAGAGTGAGAATCAAAGCCATAACAACCTCATAATACATTGTATTTCACCAAACTAGGGTCCAATAAAGTATACGGGATAATCCTAATATTCTAATAGTTGAGTCAATAAATCATCATTATCCTTTATATTTTTACTGTAAACTTTGTTTATTTATTTTTTTTCATCTCACTTTCATATTTTGACCATTCTATTTTTTACATTTGCACAAGATTGTATTTTGTATTTTATCTTGCTGTGTTTCTTTGTAATTTAATTCAATAATAAAGTATCCATCCATCTATCTATCTATCTATCTATCTATCTATCTATCTATCTATCTATCTATCTATCTATCTATCTATCTATCTATCTATCTATCTATCTATTCAAGTTGTGCATGTTTATTTTTACTCATTACATTTGCCCATTTTCTTCCAAATATTGTGAAATTTGTCTATTTGTTAGGGAAGTACGAAAAAAAATTCCATTAAGGCACACCATTGATTATTTCGATCCATTCTTCATCCGACTTACTTTCTAAATCAATGAACAGTCTACGACTCCCTGCATCTCACTCCCTCTCAATTAACTCAAACTTTAACCATTTTTGAAATAGCACTTATTTGTGATTTGTCAAAATGTGAAGTGAAGGTAGCTATCGATATGTGTGCAGGTGAATCTGGTCTGTGTTTGGCGCCTACTTTGACAGGGAACACCTTCAAGGAGTTCCTTGTCAGAAAAGGGTTAATGCCTGTGTTAGGACCGGGCTGTGCGACTGGTTTTCCGTCGTCTCACTGCGTCAAACAAGTGTGTTTACTGAAGGTGAATTAGAAATTTAACTCGACACCAGCATCTGAACAACTGACTGTGCCTCAGCGGGCGACTCACCGCAGCTCACCGAGCAGATGTCTGCATTGTGTCCTCCTGCAGAGCTCATGAAGCCACAGACCAATATTGACACAGCAGGGACTACAGGATGATTGTGTTACCTCCACACACACGACTGACCAGAACTCACAATGCATCAGACTTAGTGACTCAGGTCGGCTCTTGTAATACGTTTCAAAATAGGTGTTCACATTCCCACCCATGACAACATCTGCCAGTCAAAGAAGAAAAAAGGTTATAAACAAGTGGAACCAAAAGATGACAACGTAATTGAGTCGACAACTACAAGGAAATTCAAGGTTCAACAGGAACAAAGAAGCAGGATTCACACAAACTTCACAACCTCAGTGGAGCCACCGGAACTGGTTTGACAGCAGTTTTAAAAATCCCAATGTTCATCACTTAAATTGTTCTGATGATGGAAACAATGCAAAACCTGAGATATAGGTTTGAGTTCTCACCGTTGAGAGACAGATATAGTAACATGTGATCGTCACTAAGACATCAACTCAAATATCTTTATCTTAACTCGTCAGGGTATGAGGCGGTTTTCTTTTTAACAAGAGGTTACATCAGAAGAAGAAGGAGAGAACACTGGGTTACATCCAAGAGACAGGTTCCAATTATACTTGTCCATTGACAGGTGTCAGGAGTATCAACAATCAACGAACGTCCCCACCCAAGAAGTTATTCAGGTACTGACCACTGTATAGGGCAAGGATTTTAAACCTGAACATTCACTGATAATGAAACTTAAGAAATAAAACTTGATTTAACAGATTTAATTTAAAAAAAAACAACACATTTTCATAAATTTCAGCTACAGATTATTAAAAACAGGATTACATATAAAACACCATCATTTCAAAAGAAGAATTAAAAAAGTTTTTAAAGTAAAAAAGATATAATTACACGTGACACAAGAAAGGTGAAGAAAATGAAAAAAATAAAATAAAAACATAATTAAATTTGAGATAAATCCAATACTTTTAAAAGACTGAACTACAATGAATCGTATCAGTCGTTCCAGATTGTTAAAGTTAGTTTGAGGGGCCCACAGATGCAAGTCTCTCTACATCAGAGATTAACTTCACCGATTTTAAAATTAAAAAAAGCCAAAAAGTTGCACCTTTTACACATAACTGTATAAAATCAGTGACAACAACATGTTAAGTTCCATTAACACCAAAAGACAAGTTAAATAAACAAGAGGAAGTCGTTATATTGAAAATAAAGCAATAGTTGAATGACGTAATACTGATTTAAATGCTTGACATGACACATAAATAAAGAAATATGTATTTTTTTAGTTTCATTTTGTATTCCAAATATAAATGTCAAGGTTATATATTTAAGCAGCACATATCGAGGTAAAACAGTTCCACAAATAATATATATAAGTTAAACACTAATAACTAAAACGGCAGATATTTAAGTTAACCCTTTCCATACGATCACTGTGCTGTCAAGGACCGCATGTGGCCCCTACTGTCCGCTCGATCAGGAGTCAAATCTTGACTTTCAGTTCACTTCTGATCTCTATGTAGAACCACTATAGGTCGTGGATCGATATGACGTGGAGTCGTTTCAGACCAGAACATTTTAAAGAGTTTGTATAAAACATCCATCTCTCTTCTTACGCAACCGGCGACCGAACGGCCACATTCCGCGTCACGAACACAACACACCGAACCAGGAGTTCCACAACTGGGTCTCACGGTTCCAACGAGAATCTTCTTCCAACTCCAGCAACATCTCGAGGTTCACCTCAACAACTCTCACTCACCTCTTCCGCGGAGCGATCGAGTTCCGTGTTCGGGTCCCGCTTTTCAGGGTCGGATCGTGTGTGAAGCTCAGTTCGCTCTGACTGGACCAAGTGTGTGTGTGTGTGTGTGTGTGTGTGAAGAGTGCGAGTGTGTTTCCGCCTGTGCACTGTGTGTGACGTCACGCAGGTGACTCTACAAACACGCCATTGTATCGCCGGGGTTTCACACTAGACTTTTATTTTACTCTTGGTAATATATAGTTGACGTCATAGTTACTTCATTTTAATTAATAGCATTGAATATTAATATAGATATAAAAAAAAGAAGTTTTTCAAATCTAATTTACACAAATAAGAATGTGACTGCAAGATCTGGAATCTATACGTATAAATAGAACTAGACGCTTCAACAACAATATTTCTGGAACTAGGAGAATTTTCTTGCAAAATGACTCCTATTTTAATTCATATAACATATGAGTGATACTTAAAATGTTGTTTTCAATGTAGTTTAAAGTAATATTTACATTTTTAGCATATATAAGTAAGTAAGTAAGTAAGTAATTTTTATTTGTATAGCGCTTTTCCAGACCAGGGTCACAAAGTGCTTAAACAATCAAAACAATATTCAATAAAGTATATACTTTAAAGATCAAGATAAAACTGATAACACAACAGGAGTTTCAGAAAATCAAGGAAAAGCCTGAACAAATAGAAACACATCTGATTACCTTTAGTTATTTCATTAGAAAACAAATTAACTAAAATCTAATCACAAAAATAATGTACACTGTTTGATGGATTTATTTTGTATAAAGGTACATTTCCCTCCAAAATAAAACAGTTACAGTTTCTGTGTTGAAAGTGACGAGTGAACAAGTGAATCACAAGAAACTCAGCGACGCCTCAGGCATGAGCTCTGTAATGGAAATTTCTTCCCAGGATTTATTTTCTGTACTTTGCACTTCCCGAGATAACGCTGGTATCAGGGGGCACATCAGTGTCGCTGAGCTGGACCAGGAAGTGGCTGGTGGGACTCAAAGCTTTTGCTCTACTTTGTGAGAATGTAAACAAAGTGCTGTGTAATTACAGCTGGACTGGACAGACCCGCCTCTCCACACCCACACAGTGATCCAGTGTGTGCTGAGTCACCTTCAAACGCCCCCAAAACTCCACGACTATAAGAGCCAATGAGGCGGTAAATTTAGTCTCAGTGCCTACAAGTCTATTTTTAGCAGCTAACAAAGTGACGTGTTGCCTGGAAAACCCATCGAAAAGAGTTTACTCATCATCTGAACTGTAATGACTGGAAAGTTTTCACAGCATAAGAAGAAAGAAACTGGGACAGGTGACTTAGTTTAAAAAGATTTCTTGAATAGTGGGTCACATGGGTGGTGAAACATCAATAAGCCTGGGTGTTGCCCGGGATAAAAGATTAAACATTGGTGATTAAGGAAGTGAAACTAAATTAACACAGCGATATATATTCAACGTATGCGATTCATTTAGTGGTCGTTTTTAAAAACTAAATGCAAATGAAAATTACATATAAATATAGTGTAAGATTCACATTTAAACCAATTATTGCCTTAAAACAAGAGCGTAATCTGATTAAATGAGTTTATATATAAATAACCAAATGACCAAATAATGAAAGATTTAATTATAATTTTCAGGAAGAGTGGAAAAAGGGACCAGGATCGGATGTTTCACTGCTTTTAAAAAAAAATCCCATTTGGACCCACAGACCTTTTGAAGATTTGTCACTCTCTGTGGTTTAGAAGGAGCTGCAGCACAAGCCCCCCTTCCTTGGTCACTCTTTCTGTGTGTTGTCCGGTATGCTATTGCCACCTGCAGCCTCATGGAATTCATTGCCATCAACAAAACAAAACAAAAGTAGATTTCATTGTGAGCAAATGCTGCTTTCATTTGTCAATTGACAGTGCTTTCTAGGATTTTATAATAAATACATTAATAAAATTAGTTGATTCTCTTTTTACTTTTGGTGTATCCTTTTTTTTCTCAAACAGACTTGGACTTTTAAAACTTATAATTTCACCCTTTAATCCCTTGAATGTGTTTAATTTGAAATATGTGTTCCTATATTGTCTTATATGAATCAGTGTTTTTATGCATATTCTCCTCAGATTTCTGGTTGTTCTTCTACCCTATTATTTTAATAAAGGCCCTTCTTAATATAATTTGGGGAAATGTGTATTTTTATATTTTTTTTTTAATCAATCTGGATGAGTTGAGTTTGCTTGTTGCTCCTCTAACTGATGAGAGTCAAGGCTCCTGCCTGATACTGGTCGGACAGGAACCAAAACAAGCACCAACAAGTGCATGTCAACCGCTTTCGCTGAGACTGCCGGAGCCACACAAAAGTTAGAGTTTTGAGAACCGGTTTGTCGGAGGAGGAGGAGGCAGCTGCGGTGGCAGCATGTGGGTCAGAACATGCCAAGGTTCACTCTTGAGGTTTGATTTGAGGATCTGGTGCTATTATCAAGGGAGGCTTGCACCGCCCCTCCTGCAGTCCTCATTCCATCTCTTTTAATCCCTCAAATGTTTTTTTTTGTGACTAATCTGTGACCTTTGTTCTCCGAGTCAAAAACCTGTCCCATTTAATCAAACCATTGGTGCCGAACAACAGTGAAAAACAGAGAGGAACTGGCACTCTGTCAACAGAAAATAGTCGTAACAAACACTTGCGGCACAAACAGCATTTTAAGTTGTCATGAATTAAATTCTGAATTCAAGATTTTGAGCTTCATATAAAGTAGTCTCTGTTTTGCCCTTGTCAATTCTGCATGTGCACTTGTTTACTCTCCAGGCTGGTTGACCAGATTTAGTTAAATAGTGAAGGGCAATGAAAAGGGAATCACTAGAGAGTTCTATTGAACCTTTTCCGTGTGTGAGCGACTTTAAAAATAATCTACCTATTAGAAAATATTACTTCTACATATTTATAAGATTTTTGAGAATCATTTTTTATGTTTAATGAATGTTGAGGTTTCATGAGCCAATATTTAAACAACACAATTAAACAAGTACGTATTTTGCCGTTAACTGAGTTTACTACGATGAAGAGCACTAAATATAACTTTTTCAGGTCAATGCATTCAGAACATTTCATTATGTTTAATCCAGAGATCTTCAAAACATCAAATCAACTGTCTTAAATGGCTCTCATTTGGGCTGATCCAATTGCATGTTTTAGAGTGACGACACAATTGACCTTATAACAAAGAAACGGACACATTGGTTCTCTTTTTCACAGATTTTAGTCCAATCAAAAGTGGATCTTCACAAAAATTTGTGGTGTGTATAAAGTTGTAGATGTACTAATAATCAGCTAATAATTTGTGACCACTATGGATAGAAAAAAAACCCTTTGTCCTCCTTATCAGTTGTTCAAATTACAAAATTAAATCAACCAACATTTTTAACGTTCTTTTTTAAAAGAGGTTTAGTTAAAGCTGCTGCCTCCTAGTGGCGGCCCTGTTCAAAATGATGTATGTGTATTGTACGTATTACAAGTGTTCTGCTCACAGCATAACTAAAGTATGACATTTTGTGATATTGATGAACTTGACAACGAGACTTGACTTCTCATCCAGAAATTCACTTGACAAAAAATTAAAGAAAATCGATCCTACATTTCTGACGGCACCAGACAGACAGTTGAAAAGGTTTGATGAATTTTTGAGCAAGATGAACTGGGAGTGAAGCATCTACTCCACTCAGACTAATCTTGCAAAAGTTTAACTTTGCAGCCTTGAAACGACACCAATACTATCATTAACCAACATTTACAAATGTGCCTTTTCAACGTGACAGCAAATGAGCCTCCCATAGACTTTTTTTTAATTCTCTACTGTCGTAGTTTTGTGTCACTCCTCCAGGGAGTGTGGATCTGGAACGATCCTTATCATCCTAATTTCTTGTCACCCATTTTCTCACTGACGGTTCTCAACTTATTAGGAACGACCTGTCAGTTTTTATCTCGCACAGAAACATCTTCGAGCACGTTTTCCTCATGACCTCGTGCAACCCAACAGAGGAGATCCACGAAGTTATGACTGTCGATGATCATTTAGAAAATGCCATGAGTCGTAATTACTTCTGACAAGGATGTTATGTATCTGCTGGCGTTTGATCGTTTGTAAACGTCATCAATCAAAAGGTTGTAAATGGATTTCCATGCAACTCACGTGTCCATGTCCATTCAGACATGATGTAATCCTGGCTGCTATCCCTTGCAGACAAGCAGCATTTATTTAAATCACCAGAATATACTATGGTTTTGTGTCCCTGTGGTGACAAAATGTTGTTTTTGAGCAATCAAACATCATGAGGTATACACTCTTTCAAGATTTGGAAAACGTCTAACCCACAACTACCTTGTATTCAATTGGCTAGAAGCTGTGATTTTAAATTAACTGTTTTTTTTTTCAATACACTTTATATCTCTATATAAAACTCTTCCCTCACCCAACCCCCTCACTAAAGGTGGGGTGTGTGGTTGTTCATCCTGTTTGAGATCGAGTCCTCTACCAGAAGCTGGAAGGTCATTTATTCAGTATCTCAGCTGCTCCTAGAAAGGCACTCGTCTGGAGAACGATGTCTGATTTTTGGATCTTTTAGAGCCACCTTTATATGGGCTAATGTTGCCTTCACTTTCCAGGCTTTCTCTAGCTCCTCTTTAAGCCAGTGGTGTTTTTCCTGGTTCTTCTCTCAGGATATCTTCATCTACCAAAACGTCATCTGTTGCTTATCAAATATCAAAATGTCTGTAAGTCTGATAGGATCTTTCCTTGGGAGGTACTTCCCATCTGGATCTCGTAGTCTCCAGTACTTAGTTATGACATTTAATATGTGCTTTTTATTGTTTAGAAAAATAAAAAGATAGTTCAATTATTTAGAAAAAGAAAAAGGTAGTTTTTATTTGTTTAGTAAAATAAAAAGATAGTCAAATTATTTAGAAAAAGGTAGTTTTTAATTGTTTAGTAAAAGAAAAAGATAGTGAAATTATTTAGAAAAAGAAAAAGGTAGTTCCCTGACCGGGAATCGAACCCGGGCCGCGGCGGTGAGAGCGCCGAATCCTAACCACTAGACCACCAGGGAAGTTGCATGTTAGTGAGTAATCTTACTTTTTTCAACTTGATACTCCGTTGTGTTTTACCGTTTAACCATCATTTACTTTTGTGAGACAAGTTGTTTAATCGTGTTGATTAATTAATTGCTTGTTATTTTCTAATATAAATGCTTGAAAACAACCTCAGTCAGTTGATGAAAACAAGCTAAATGCTGACAGTTGTTAAATAAAGAGTCACAAAACCGAACTACCAAGCCCACAAAAGTAAGATTTCTTACCTGAAAAGCAACGACTTATTTTTGTTTCTGTATCTTGATAAATACACAATATTATAAATGTTAAGAAAACCAACTTCTGTGTTTGAACCAAAGTAGGAGCGCCTTCTAGTGGTTGATGGGAAACAGTCGTGTTAATATCATAAAAAGTACTAATATAGAATTGTAAAAAACATAACAAAGAATCAAACTTAGGGAAACTCAAATATTTCAAATATTAAAGCTTATCATATAAAGTAAAACAGTTAATCTATCTATAGAATACCCCAAATAACTGATTCAAAATAGAACAATAGATGTGAACAGATAAATTATTTTTATTTTAACACAAACTTGTAAAATACTACTGTTTCTTAAATTGTTATCATTGTTGTTAAACAAAACTGTAATGAGTATTTCTTTAAAATTGACATTATTTGTCTTTTTACCTACCTATGTATGTAGTCTGAGAAGAAGAAGGGAAAAGAAAACGAAAAGAAAATCAACTTGACCAGCTTGTTTTTATTCCAGGCTGCAGTTTGTAACATTTATAGCTATTTAAATCCCATATGCTTCTATACACATAAACATTTACAACACCCTGCACAATCAGATCAGAAGATAGAAAAGTCATGTACACAAATGTCAGCAACACTTGGGCCACACATTACAAACATCTTATATGTCAGTGCTGGTGCTGAGACTTCTGAAGGAGGTGAAAAGCTTCTTTTACTGGCTCAAATCTTTAGTTGTCTTCACTGACGCGTCCATTCATACAGAGGACGGTCACCAGTTATATGACCTAACTCGAGACGAAGTTGATATTTACACGCAGGTGATGTTGCAAAGACACTGAGCACAGAGTGAAGGTACAAAGTGATTCAAGTGTGTCGCTGATCCTCCAGTGTCAAGAAAAAACAAACAAACAAGAGCAGCAAATACAAAAAGGCAACTTCCTGTTTTCATGTCTTCTTCAGCAGTTTTGACCAAAACTAAGCAGGAAGAAGTGCCAAGATGTGTTTAATTCTGAAAGAGTTGAAATGAAAAATTAATCTGAATCGAAATATGATAATAAAACTGTCCAGGTGCATCATAAAGTAGATAAATACGTTTTATCGATGTTACGAAAAGTATTATTGATTTTCTAAAAGAGAAATTATATGATTTGATAATATTTCTTTTAATTGCTCTTCCGGATTTAATTTCTTGTACTCTTTTTACAGATGTAGTCCGAGTTTTTTTGTTTTCTTTGTTCACTTTGAGGAAACGTTTTCCTAGTAAATATATATTTTATCATTTATCAAATTACATTTAACTACTTTTATATTTTTATATTGTATATATATTTCTTTTAGAAATATATCTTTAAACGTATTTTAAAAACAAACATGTTTAAATGTTCCTCGCTAATAGACAACATCACTAGCACAGACCAACATGGAAATGAGATTTAAACATTTACTTTTTCATGTTAAAGTTTAAAATTATTATTTTTTTTACATAAAAATGTAAAAAGAAAATGAAATATCGATTAGCTGGATGATCGCATGGCACCATTTTACATTAAATATTTAAACAAGAAATATTTAAGGGGTTAATATTTGCCTACAGAGCAGAATGTTATCTTCTAAAATGTATAGAAGAAAATAATGTAAATGTAACCTGTTCAATTGTAAAATAGAAATTAAAAAAAGACGATGAATAGATCGAAATAGTAAAATTGAAAGTAAGTTTTCTGTAAGGTCGTCCTAAAAATGTGTCCAAAACTGTCATGAGAAACTTGAAACAGTACATTTGTTCGCATCAGTAGTCTAGAAATATGACGAGAGAGAGAGGTTCTCTCAGGAGGCAGCAGGAAGTTACCTTAGCCACATTCAAACAACAAACCTGTCATGAGGCACGTCAAAGCTGAGTGAGGAGACATACATCAAGACAACTTTGACCACAGTAGTGTGTTTCAGCGTCACAGCAACATGACTCCAGTATTTGCAGAATATATTCAAATATAAAGTCTTAACTTATGCTTCCCTTCATTAACTTGAGGCTGCCAGTTAAAGAAATAATCCAGTGAATACTATATAAACACGACACAGGAGAAAAGGGTTTGGAAGTTGAAAACAAGTTCTCCAGCTCAAAAGTGCAAGCTCAGCATTCTTCTGATGCGGGTCAGATCGTCCTGCTTCCTCTAGGTGGCAGGCTTGTGGTTCAATTCTTCCGTCTTCAAAATGCAGCTGCTATAAAACTGTGGCCTCCTCAATGGCGTTCACCCACCTGGAACACATATTAGGTACAGTGGTCTTAGATCAGCAGACAAACAAAAAGTGAAGCTCAATGTACTGTTAAAAAGAAGTACTAGGTGGTGTGTAGTGGAATGAATCCTGAACTAAAAGTAAAACTTGCTTCAAGATGTGCGAGTGTTAAGAACTGTCTCTGACCTGCGTGCGGTCTGGTGGTCTTCGGCTCGGAAGGTGTAGTAGAGAGTCTTCTTGTGGTAGAGGTGGAACTGGTTGCTGCCTTCTTCTCCCTCCAGACGCTCGCTCAGCCTCACCGTGAACCCCTGAAGAGGCAAACTCTCTGCTGCAACTTTATCCTGAAACACACCAGCAGACATGTTGGATGTCTTTTGAGGACCAGGAGAGGGAGCTAGAGAGCTGTTGTTGAGGGGGGTGGAGGATGTGAGAGGGGTGGGGTTTTTAGGGTTGGTGTGGGAGACTCTGTGCCCCCTCACCTCACGGGCCGTGAAGGTGTAGAGCACCTTGTCTTTGAGGAGGAACCACAGCCGCTTCCATTTCCTCTTGCTCTTCTTCCGACGGTGCAGACTTCCACTCAGGGTGGAGCCGTCCAGCCCCAGAGAGACCTGAGCACATGACACAGATGGATCAAACCTGGAAGTGGGTGACCCAGACAGAACTCAATTAAGGTGGCTTGGGCTTCTTGTTAGGAAGTGTGCCGGACGCCTCTCGAAAGTTGATTCATTGTTTTTCGGTTAGTCTTAACTGTCTAGTTGTGGCCTGGGTTCGATTCCTAGTCAACATACGTACAGCAGGTTTTGAGGTCAAACCCCTTGATTCTTCAACAGTTGGCCTGCCCTTCATCACTGTACCTTCACCAGTGTTCACCGGCGTAAACATTAGTCACGGCTCGATAAAGGGCGATGAAACATCTAGTGGGGCTGGTACAGTGTCTTTATTTAAAACCTTTTTTTTTAGTTTATCAGTCACATCCCTGGTTAGGATGCTCTCACAGTAATGGATTGAGTTCTGTTCTTTATGTATTATTATTTTTGACAAGCGAACGGTAGTTTTTTAACTTCTTAACGTTGATTTCAATCAGGTGCTGGAACCCTATCAGCGACACTTGACAGCGATTTGTGCCACTGGTGCAAGTTGTTAAGTTGTGTTACATTGTGTTATTATTATTGTTGTGTTGTTTTGTGGTAAAATGAGTGTTTTGTCGAGACCTTTATGCTGGTACTAGGGAAGTTGAAGTTATTTAGTTAATGATATACATTTATTTAGTTAAGTTTCTCTTTCGGTTACATATTCTTTTTACATATGTGTCTTTTAAATTTCAGACTCATCACTGGTACTGGAGTGGTAAGGATCTGACACCCTCACCACCATGGTTTGAGGGAACAACACTGTATCGTGTATTATAGGGAGGCATTGAGGAAGTTTCAGGATCTTCTCTGCAGGGTGACCTGGTGAGAAGCTCAGTCCAACTAGAACAACTGCTACTCTTGCTGAGGTGGCTCAACATTCTCTGGATGGGGTGATGAGTACAGTGTCAGAGTTATCAGAGCTCAGTAGTTGACACTGTCTTTAAAAAATGTGATGTTTCATTAAAATATTGGTTCGGAGCAGATCAATCAATCTAAGAAGCGATGATGAAAAAAAATTTCACCAAATTACTTTATCATGAGCCACAACTTGAAACACATTATATCGTAGCAACAATTTATGAGAATATACAGTAGTAGCCAACATGCATGGACTCGGAAACTCTATGTTGCCTCATGATATAATTGCTTTATTTATTTTCATCAGTTTAAAAAACAAGTGTTGAGTCTGACGTTCACCTGGTTCATACTGACACTCTTCCGGCTCTTCCACAGACTCGGGGGCTGTAAACTCTGAAAGACTGCCGACAGAGGACGACTAGCTCGGTGGGATCGAGGACTGGAGTTTGCCAAGGACACGCCAGACATGCTGCCACCTGAACACACGTTGGTAAGTAACAGCGAAAAATCTGAAGACCCGAATAATTGGCTGTACCTCTTTTCCTGAGCTCGCTGAAGCAGTGGTCACACACTTTAGCGACTCGGTCTTTGAGGTACTTCAGGGGGTATCTGTTGCGAGAACAAGCCCGACACACCACCTGAACACGACAGACATGTTTAGCTACAGCCGCGACCTCTGCTATCGGAGGGTCAGCGGACCTTCCCGCAGGCGTTGCAGTGGTGTCGTCGCAGCGTGAGGCTGAAGTCGGACGTGCAGTTCATGCACATCATCACTTGAGACACTGGGACCAGCACTGGAGCCGCTTCACCCAGGGCCATCCACAACTTCTCACGAGCCTGATGAGGTTCACAGAGAAGGGAGAGAGTGACACATGGTGTTTTAGAGTCACAAACACTTTAGTAAAACTCGTGTTAGAATGGCCACCTACAAATGGATCAGAACTGTCTGTGGCTCTCACCATGAGGCCTGTATTTGACCTGGAGCAAATCAATTCTACAATTAGTTCCCATAGTTGCTCATGACCGTGTGAACCCTGAATGATAATAGCATGCCTCAAGTGCAACAACGTTATCACACAAATGTATAATTAAAAATTCTGGATAGTATTGCATTTAAAAAGTTAAAATCTTGATGAATATCTTTTTTATTTGAAAAACATTGTAGGTCCATTTACTGTGTAATTATTATTATTTATTTGACTTGTTTCTGGATCAAATCAAACTACTTCATGGTATTGTTGACTGTTTTCACACACATTTAAACGCTTCGTTACTCAGTGAGACAGTCCAATCTCTTTTGAACCCTAGTATTAGAAAAAGATACCAGGACCTCTCGGTTCAAATAAAAGGAACTGGGCAGCGCGGAGAGTCTGTTGACATAGCTTTGTGAAAAACTTTTATTACTTCTCTTAGTATGTTAAATGTATAATTAATGGTCAGTGACTGAATCATTGAGATTCATCTCTTTAATTAGATAGATAGATGGATGGATGGATTAACTTTATTAATCCCTCTGGAGATATCCTTTGGGAAATGTGTTTTATTATATATTTTATTATTGACATCACCTTCAAAAATGACACCCCAAATTTAAGGGGTCTCCAAACTGGTCCTCAAAGGGTCTGGGTGGTGCAGGTTTTTGTTCCGACCAATCAAGATCACCCCTCCTAACCCCCATCAGGAGTCTTCAGAGTGTAACCAGTTGATTATCAGTCTGGTGTTGCTTCTTTAAGCTGAAACTTCATTGGTTAAAATCTACAAGCTTGATCGGTCGGAACAAAAAACCTGCACCACCCCGGCCCCTTGAGGACCAGTTTGGAGACACAGGCTCTAAATCATTCGTTTTTTTTTTCTCTTCAGTAGCCCTTGGTTGAATTCCTGGTCAGAAAAACTGCCTTTTAAAAACAACTGACCACATCGACATTTTACTACCTTTACATACTTGTACATACTTAAGGTTTCATTATGGTAATATATATATATATATTTTTTAATAAATAATGTAAAATAAATAACAGAAATAAATTACATTAACGTCAATTGTAATATCATCACCTTTAAATTGACCTGATAATATGTTGTTCAATTGTGAGACTAAAAATCATATTCCGATTCTTATTTCTTACCTCACTGCACGGCCCTCCAAATGTACAAAGTCCTGCTGCGTGGTCTGCTATAGCCCGACTCAGTGTGTGGAACCAATCCTCCCTTTCTGCCATCGACCTGCAACAACCGATTGGACTCACTGTTTGCTCTTACAACTCTTCAGACAGAAACTCACCCGGCTGAGAGCACAATGGTGATATCAGACACTTCGATTGTCAGACAGTTGAGGATGTTATCGACGACGGGCTTGCTGACCTGCAAGAAGCGACGAGTTTAAGCCACAATAAAGATAAAAACCTTTTAAACGTTACCTTCATCCCTGAGAGAGACAATGTATTCTTCAGCCTGTATTTTCCATCCTGCTGTGGGTACGTGTACAACATTATGTCATTCATCTGTTGGGAGGAAAAAAGAAGACCATGTAGTATGTTTTAAAAATTCAACAAGATTAGACATATATATAAAAAAATGCAGATTGTTTTCTATAACCACCAACAGATGGCGACATTGCACTGCGTTGTTCTACTCTTGCTACATCTCAGAACGAGTGGTTGAAAAACATGCGTTTTAACTTCTTTGCAAATAGAAAATCCTAGTATTTCATCAATATGCATTTTTATAGAAATAAAATGTCAATATTTGTTTCACAGACACACAATGATGTAATGTTTGTGTCGACTCTTTATCATCATCATTGAAAAAACATGAGATCATCCCTGAACAATACTTGTTTAAAAAAAATGTCCTGAGTGTGGAAAGAAAGAAAGAAATGCTGGCAAAAAAAAAATCCCCTTTTGCATCACGCTATTGATATAAGATCATTGTTATAATGTTTTGTTCTGCATCAGAAAAAATGCTACAAAAAGATCTAGGTTTATAAGGTACACATGTCAGGCCTGAATGCAAAATGAAAAAGCAAAAACTAATTCCAAAGACTAATTCATAAAGAAGCACAAGAGCAATGATGTTAGTCATTTTTTAGTTTATATAAGAAGCACATGAGATACAAGGCAGTTACTTAATGAACAATATAGCTTAAAATCAACTTATTAAAATAAAATAACATTTAAATTTTATAAAGAAGATTAAGTCACAGAGCGGTTTAGAAAAAGTTGAAAACTGAAGATATATTGGAGTGTGCACCGCATTGCAAAATATCAGGACTGGATTTTTCTAAAACAAGGACAGTGATGGTTCTTTCACAGACCCATTAGTTCCCATGAAGCAAATTGATGTGTTTATTTTTCTGCGACCATGTGGACACATCAAGACTTCATTGTTTGAGTAGTCAGACAAAAGAAATGACCTCACTGGTCACACCTCATGTTCTAAAAATCCGCTCTGGCTATGGAGTCGGCACCACCCTGCCTCGGCCTGCATACTGAGGACTCTGGGGGAATAGAACATGACACCTGCAAGCCTGCTCGCTCAGCTGTCTGCTATGTTTCACAGCTGCAGGTCTCAAGGTTGCTACGGTGGATGATGGCTGTCAACGCCTAGGGAGGGAGTTAATGGTAGGATAAGCGCAGCACCGAGTGGATGCTCTATTCTTATGGCTGGGACTGCTGATCAAGCATTTTGCATTGATTGAAAACAGGAAGAAGTGTAAAACAATGTTCTCTAGCTCTTGTCTTAAGTGACAGTCCCCTCCTGGTATAGAGGAAACTAGCATTCACTGACCCACGCCAAATATTTGCTCAGGAAGCGGGGGCCCACGATGAGTAAAAAATAAAATAATAATAATAATAATAAATAAAGAACACGGAAAATCTGAGAGGAAGGACTCTGATGGGTGCGGCAAAGCGGTGTTCCTTCTGTCGCCTTCTCTGCAAAATTTCTCTGATCTCAAAGTGGAAGTTCAACAATAAGTCAGTGAAGCAGATATTTATTAACATAACAAGAGAAGGACGATCACAGATAGTCTAAAATACGTGAAAAATTATTTAAAATGCTGTGTAAAGAATAATGTCATCTAATCTTCACTGATTATTTTCCTCTGGAACATATAGTTTTTGTCCTAGATGACTTTCTATCACCCGAAACAGAGCATCACTGATGGTCTAGGAGTTAGGAACTGGCGCTCTCACTGCCGTGGCCCAGTTTTTGATTCCCGGTCTGATTCTGCCACTTAAAACTGAACTGCATATCATTTTTGAAATTTAAAAATTCAGGCAATCGGAAACGCTTAGTGACTTTCTAACAAAGAAACATACACAGCATCCCTGATGGTCTAGTGCAGGGGTCGGGAACCTTTTTGACTCAGAGAGCCATGAAAGCAAAATATTTGGAAATTGATTTCAGTGAGAGCCATATAAATAATATTCAGATGTAAGAATCTGTGCTTGACACGAATTCAAGCCCTTTTCCTTTGTTCATCAAAATCAACAAAGAATTCAGACAGGTTCATCCCTTTCCATGACTCCATTTCAATATGTCCATCATATTTAAATGAAGCACAAGACTAAAATTTCTCCA
This sequence comes from Callionymus lyra, assembly GCF_982586985.1. Lineage (NCBI taxonomy): Eukaryota > Metazoa > Chordata > Actinopteri > Syngnathiformes > Callionymidae > Callionymus > Callionymus lyra. Next base: position 17,648,167 of record NC_141827.1, read on the forward strand.
TTTCTGTGATCATGAAAAAACAAAAACAAATGAAAACATGAATTCAAACTAACAGTTTATATTTGTTAATTTTAAACATGTCTGATATGAATTAATTAAATTTCAGATGAAGTTTAACGAGAATAAAACTGTTCATCAGTAACTTCACATCATAATCGCTTTGTCTGATCGTCTCTGACGTCATTAGAATGTGTGTCTCACCTGCACCTGTTTAACGTGTTTGTGTTTCTGCGTATTCTTATTACATTCGTGAGATAAAGGTCATTTACAAATAGTCATCATGTGATGGTGTATTAATGCAAGTGGGTTTTAAGGACGCGATCACAAAAGGAAAACCAGCATTTGTTGCGCTTTCATTGAAACCTGCAGCTTAACTTTGATGGACCTGACGTCATGTTTCTGTGACTCTCGTAGAGAAGAACCTGAAGCGATCAAACGCGCATTATTTTGTTCGATATATTATTTTAAAAAAACAAGCTTATAATTCTTTATCGTTTTTCTGAATTGCGTAAAATGACTGTCGCACGTTTTGCTCTTTTTATTCTCGATTCATATGATCTTTTCCGTGCGATTCAGTGGAAGAGGCAGGAGCTCTGATTGGCTGCTGTGCATCTCAATCAAATTTTCAACCAATCGGTTCGATTGACATGCACAGCAGCCAATCAGAGCTCTCTTTACTATTTTCTTATATCATATTTTATTAAATCACGCGATCTACTCGCAACAGCTTCGCGATCGACGTATTGCCCACCCCTGAAACAAGTGATAATATTTTATGTTTTATCTGAAAAACCGAAATCTGCGAGCCAGATGCAATCATCAAAAGAGCCACACCTGGCTCGCCAGCCATAGGTTCCCGACCCCTGGTCTAGTGGTTAGGATCCGGCACTCTCACCGCCGTGGCCTGGGTTTGATTCCCGGTCAGGGAATCTGATTTTGCCACTTGAAACTTAAGTGCAATTGGCTACACTCAGTGACTTTCTAACACCCAAAACTATCAGTCAGAGCATTAATTATGTTCTAGCTGTTGGAATCTGGCACTCTCGCTGCCCTGGCCCAGTTTTGATTCGCAGTCTGATTCTGCCACTTAAAACTTAACTGCATACCATTTTTGAAATTTAAAATTCAGGCAATCGGAAACGCTTAGTGACTTTCTAACAAAGAAACAAACACAGCATCCCTGATGGTCTAGTGGTTAGGATCCGGCGCTCTCACCGCCGTGGCCCGGGTTCGATTCCCGGTCAGGGAATCTGATTTTGCCACTTTAAACTTAATACATATCTCTTAAAAATGTAAACATTCAGTTAATTGGATACACTTACTGACTTTCAAATACCTAAACACAGTCATCCCTGATGGTCTAGTGGTTAGGATACGGCGCTTTCACCGCTGTGGCCCTTGTTCGATTCCCGGTCTGGGAATCTGATTATGCTACTTGAAACTTAAGTGCAATTGGCTACACTCATTGGGATCTGGAGCTCTCACTGCCTTGGCCCAGTTCTGATTCGCGGTCTGATTCTGCCACTTAAAACTTAACTGCATATCATTTTTGAAATTTAAAAATTCAGGCAATCGGAAACGCTTAGTGACTTTCTAACAAAGAAACATACACAGCATCCCTGATGGTCTAGTGGTTAGGATCCGGCGCTCTCACCGCCGTGGCCCGGGTTCGATTCCAGGTCTGGGAATCTGATTATGCTACTTGAAACTTAAGTGCAATTGGCTACACTCAGTGACTTTCTAACACCCAAAACTATCAGTCAGAGCATTAATGATGTTCTAGCTGTTGGAATCTGGCACTCTCGCTGCCCTGGCCCAGTTTTGATTTGCGGTCTGATTCTGCCACTTAAAACTTAACTGCATATCATTTTTGAAATTTAAAAATTCAGGCAATCGGAAACGCTTAGTGACTTTCTAACAAAGAAACATACACAGCATCCCTGATGGTCTAGTGGTTAGGATCCGGCGCTCTCACCGCCGTGGCCCGGGTTCGATTCCCGGTCAGGGAATCTGATTTTGCCACTTTAAACTTAATACATATCTCTTAAAAATGTAAACATTCAGTTAATTGGATACACTTACTGACTTTCAAATACCTAAACACAGTCATCCCTGATGGTCTAGTGGTTAGGATCCGGCGCTTTCACCGCCGTGGCCCGGGTTCAATTCCCGGTCTGGGAATCTGATTATGCTACTTGAAACTTAAGTGCAATTGGCTACACTCATTGGGATCTGGAGCTCTCGCTGCCTTGGCCCAGTTCTGATTCGCGGTCTGATTCTGCCACTTAAAACTTAACTGCATATCATTTTTGAAATGTAAAAATTCAGGCAATCGGAAACGCTTAGTGACTTTCTAACAAAGAAACATACACAGCATCCCTGATGGTCTAGTGGTTAGGATCCGGCGCTCTCACCGCCGTGGCCCGGGTTCGATTCCCGGTCAGGGAATCTGATTTTGCCACTTTAAACTTAATACATATCTCTTAAAAATGTAAACATTCAGTTAATTGGATACACTTACTGACTTTCAAATACCTAAACACAGTCATCCCTGATGGTCTAGTGGTTAGGATCCGGCGCTTTCACCGCCGTGGCCTGGGTTCGATTCCCGGTCTGGGAATCTGATTATGCTACTTGAAACTTAAGTGCAATTGGCTACACTCAGTGACTTTCTAACACCCAAAACTATCAGTCAGAGCATTAATGATGTTCTAGCTGTTGGAATCTGGCGCTCTCACTGCCTTGGCCCAGTTCTGATTCGCAGTCTGATTCTGCCACTTAAAACTTAACTGCATACCATTTTTGAAATTTAAAATTCAGGCAATCGGAAACGCTTAGTGACTTTCTAACAAAGAAACAAACACAGCATCCCTGATGGTCTAGTGGTTAGGATCCGGCGCTCTCACCGCCGTGGCCCGGGTTCGATTCCCGGTCAGGGAATCTGATTTTGCCACTTTAAACTTAATACATATCTCTTAAAAATGTAAACATTCAGTTAATTGGATACACTTACTGACTTTCAAATACCTAAACACAGTCATCCCTGATGGTCTAGTGGTTAGGATCCGGCGCTTTCACCGCCGTGGCCTGGGTTCGATTCCCGGTCTGGGAATCTGATTATGCTACTTGAAACTTAAGTGCAATTGGCTACACTCAGTGACTTTCTAACACCCAAAACTATCAGTCAGAGCGTTAATGATGTTCTAGCTGTTGGAATCTGGCACTCTCGCTGCCCTGGCCCAGTTTTGATTCGCGGTCTGATTCTGCCACTTAAAACTTAACTGCATATCATTTTTGAAATGTAAAAATTCAGGCAATCGGAAACGCTTAGTGACTTTCTAACAAAGAAACATACACAGCATCCCTGATGGTCTAGTGGTTAGGATCCGGCGCTCTCACCGCCGTGGCCCGGGTTCGATTCCCGGTCAGGGAATCTGATTTTGCCACTTTAAACTTAATACATATCTCTTAAAAATGTAAACATTCAGTTAATTGGATACACTTACTGACTTTCAAATACCTAAACACAGTCATCCCTGATGGTCTAGTGGTTAGGATCCGGCGCTTTCACCGCCGTGGCCCGGGTTCGATTCCCGGTCTGGGAATCTGATTATGCTACTTGAAACTTAAGTGCAATTGGCTACACTCATTGGGATCTGGAGCTCTCGCTGCCTTGGCCCAGTTCTGATTCGCGGTCTGATTCTGCCACTTAAAACTTAACTGCATATCATTTTTGAAATTTAAAAATTCAGGCAATCGGAAACGCTTAGTGACTTTCTAACAAAGAAACATACACAGCATCCCTGATGGTCTAGTGGTTAGGATCCGGCGCTCTCACCGCCGTGGCCCGGGTTCGATTCCCGGTCAGGGAATCTGATTTTGCCACTTTAAACTTAATACATATCTCTTAAAAATGTAACCATTCAGTTAATTGGGTACATTTATTGACTTTCTGATAACTAAACACAGTCATCCCTGATGGTCTAGTGGTTAGGATCCGGCGCTTTCACCGCTGTGGCCGGGGTTCGATTCCCGGTCAGGGAATCTGATTTTGCCACTTTAAACTTAATACAACCCGGCCCGGGTTCGATTCCCGCTCTGGGAATCTGATTATGCTACTTGAAATTTAAGTGCAATTGGCTACACTCAGTGACTTTCTAACACCCAAAACTATCAGTCAGAGCATTAATGATGTTCTAGCTGTTGGAATCTGGCACTCTCGCTGCCCTGGCCCAGTTTTGATTCGCGGTCTGATTCTGCCACTTAAAACTTAACTGCATATCATTTTTGAAATTTAAAAATTCAGGCAATCGGAAACGCTTAGTGACTTTCTAACAAAGAAACATACACAGCATCCCTGATGGTCTAGTGGTTAGGATCCGGCGCTCTCACCGCCGTGGCCCGGGTTCGATTCCCGGTCAGGGAATCTGATTTTGCCACTTTAAACTTAATACATATCTCTTAAAAATGTAACCATTCAGTTAATTGGGTACATTTATTGACTTTCTGATAACTAAACACAGTCATCCCTGATGGTCTAGTGGTTAGGATCCGGCGCTTTCACCGCCGTGGCCCGGGTTCGATTCCCGGTCTGGGAATCTGATTATGCTACTTGAAACTTAAGTGCAATTGGCTACACTCAGTGACTTTCTAACACCCAAAACTATCAGTCAGAGCATTAATTATGTTCTAGCTGTTGGAATCTGGCACTCTCGCTGCCCTGGCCCAGTTTTGATTCGCGGTCTGATTCTGCCACTTAAAACTTAACTGCATATCATTTTTGAAATTTAAAAATTCAGGCAATCGGAAACGCTTAGTGACTTTCTAACAAAGAAACATACACAGCATCCCTGATGGTCTAGTGGTTAGGATCCGGCGCTCTCACCGCCGTGGCCCGGGTTCGATTCCCGGTCAGGGAATCTGATTTTGCCACTTTAAACTTAATACATATCTCTTAAAAATGTAAACATTCAGTTAATTTGGTACATTTACTGACTTTCTGATAGCTAAACACAGTCATCCCTGATGGTCTAGTGGTTAGGATCCGGCGCTCTCACCGCCGTGGCCCGGGTTCGATTCCCGGTCTGGGAATCTGATTATGCTACTTGAAACTTAAGTGCAATTGGCTACACTCAGTGACTTTCTAACACCCAAAACTATCAGTCAGAGCATTAATGATGTTCTAGCTGTTGGAATCTGGCGCTCTCACTGCCTTGGCCCAGTTCTGATTCGCAGTCTGATTCTGCCACTTAAAACTTAACTGCATACCATTTTTGAAATTTAAAATTCAGGCAATCGGAAACGCTTAGTGACTTTCTAACAAAGAAACAAACACAGCATCCCTGATGGTCTAGTGGTTAGGATCCGGCGCTCTCACCGCCGTGGCCCGGGTTCGATTCCCGGTCAGGGAATCTGATTTTGCCACTTTAAACTTAATACATATCTCTTAAAAATGTAAACATTCAGTTAATTGGATACACTTACTGACTTTCAAATACCTAAACACAGTCATCCCTGATGGTCTAGTGGTTAGGATCCGGCGCTTTCACCGCCGTGGCCTGGGTTCGATTCCCGGTCTGGGAATCTGATTATGCTACTTGAAACTTAAGTGCAATTGGCTACACTCAGTGACTTTCTAACACCCAAAACTATCAGTCAGAGCGTTAATGATGTTCTAGCTGTTGGAATCTGGCACTCTCGCTGCCCTGGCCCAGTTTTGATTCGCGGTCTGATTCTGCCACTTAAAACTTAACTGCATATCATTTTTGAAATGTAAAAATTCAGGCAATCGGAAACGCTTAGTGACTTTCTAACAAAGAAACATACACAGCATCCCTGATGGTCTAGTGGTTAGGATCCGGCGCTCTCACCGCCGTGGCCCGGGTTCGATTCCCGGTCAGGGAATCTGATTTTGCCACTTTAAACTTAATACATATCTCTTAAAAATGTAAACATTCAGTTAATTGGATACACTTACTGACTTTCAAATACCTAAACACAGTCATCCCTGATGGTCTAGTGGTTAGGATCCGGCGCTTTCACCGCCGTGGCCCGGGTTCGATTCCCGGTCTGGGAATCTGATTATGCTACTTGAAACTTAAGTGCAATTGGCTACACTCATTGGGATCTGGAGCTCTCGCTGCCTTGGCCCAGTTCTGATTCGCGGTCTGATTCTGCCACTTAAAACTTAACTGCATATCATTTTTGAAATTTAAAAATTCAGGCAATCGGAAACGCTTAGTGACTTTCTAACAAAGAAACATACACAGCATCCCTGATGGTCTAGTGGTTAGGATCCGGCGCTCTCACCGCCGTGGCCCGGGTTCGATTCCCGGTCAGGGAATCTGATTTTGCCACTTTAAACTTAATACATATCTCTTAAAAATGTAACCATTCAGTTAATTGGGTACATTTACTGACTTTCTGATAACTAAACACAGTCATCCCTGATGGTCTAGTGGTTAGGATCCGGCGCTTTCACTGCCGTGGCCGGGGTTCGATTCCCGGTCAGGGAATCTGATTTTGCCACTTTAAACTTAATACAACCCGGCCCGGGTTCGATTCCCGCTCTGGGAATCTGATTATGCTACTTGAAATTTAAGTGCAATTGGCTACACTCAGTGACTTTCTAACACCCAAAACTATCAGTCAGAGCATTAATGATGTTCTAGCTGTTGGAATCTGGCACTCTCGCTGCCCTGGCCCAGTTTTGATTCGCGGTCTGATTCTGCCACTTAAAACTTAACTGCATATCATTTTTGAAATTTAAAAATTCAGGCAATCGGAAACGCTTAGTGACTTTCTAACAAAGAAACATACACAGCATCCCTGATGGTCTAGTGGTTAGGATCCGGCGCTCTCACCGCCGTGGCCCGGGTTCGATTCCCGGTCAGGGAATCTGATTTTGCCACTTTAAACTTAATACATATCTCTTAAAAATGTAACCATTCAGTTAATTGGGTACATTTATTGACTTTCTGATAACTAAACACAGTCATCCCTGATGGTCTAGTGGTTAGGATCCGGCGCTTTCACCGCCGTGGCCCGGGTTCGATTCCCGGTCTGGGAATCTGATTATGCTACTTGAAACTTAAGTGCAATTGGCTACACTCAGTGACTTTCTAACACCCAAAACTATCAGTCAGAGCATTAATTATGTTCTAGCTGTTGGAATCTGGCACTCTCGCTGCCCTGGCCCAGTTTTGATTCGCGGTCTGATTCTGCCACTTAAAACTTAACTGCATATCATTTTTGAAATTTAAAAATTCAGGCAATCGGAAACGCTTAGTGACTTTCTAACAAAGAAACATACACAGCATCCCTGATGGTCTAGTGGTTAGGATCCGGCGCTCTCACCGCCGTGGCCCGGGTTCGATTCCCGGTCAGGGAATCTGATTTTGCCACTTTAAACTTAATACATATCTCTTAAAAATGTAAACATTCAGTTAATTTGGTACATTTACTGACTTTCTGATAGCTAAACACAGTCATCCCTGATGGTCTAGTGGTTAGGATCCGGCGCTCTCACCGCCGTGGCCCGGGTTCGATTCCCGGTCTGGGAATCTGATTATGCTACTTGAAACTTAAGTGCAATTGGCTACACTCAGTGACTTTCTAACACCCAAAACTATCAGTCAGAGCATTAATGATGTTCTAGCTGTTGGAATCTGGCGCTCTCACTGCCTTGGCCCAGTTCTGATTCGCAGTCTGATTCTGCCACTTAAAACTTAACTGCATACCATTTTTGAAATTTAAAATTCAGGCAATCGGAAACGCTTAGTGACTTTCTAACAAAGAAACAAACACAGCATCCCTGATGGTCTAGTGGTTAGGATCCGGCGCTCTCACCGCCGTGGCCCGGGTTCGATTCCCGGTCAGGGAATCTGATTTTGCCACTTTAAACTTAATACATATCTCTTAAAAATGTAAACATTCAGTTAATTGGATACACTTACTGACTTTCAAATACCTATACACAGTCATCCCTGATGGTCTAGTGGTTAGGATCCGGCGCTTTCACCGCCGTGGCCTGGGTTCGATTCCCGGTCTGGGAATCTGATTATGCTACTTGAAACTTAAGTGCAATTGGCTACACTCAGTGACTTTCTAACACCCAAAACTATCAGTCAGAGCGTTAATGATGTTCTAGCTGTTGGAATCTGGCACTCTCGCTGCCCTGGCCCAGTTTTGATTCGCGGTCTGATTCTGCCACTTAAAACTTAACTGCATATCATTTTTGAAATGTAAAAATTCAGGCAATCGGAAACGCTTAGTGACTTTCTAACAAAGAAACATACACAGCATCCCTGATGGTCTAGTGGTTAGGATCCGGCGCTCTCACCGCCGTGGCCCTGGTTCGATTCCCGGTCAGGGAATCTGATTTTGCCACTTTAAACTTAATACATATCTCTTAAAAATGTAAACATTCAGTTAATTGGATACACTTACTGACTTTCAAATACCTAAACACAGTCATCCCTGATGGTCTAGCGGTTAGGATCCGGCGCTTTCACCGCCGTGGCCCTTGTTCGATTCCCGGTCTGGGAATCTGATTATGCTACTTGAAACTTAAGTGCAATTGGCTACACTCATTGGGATCTGGAGCTCTCACTGCCTTGGCCCAGTTCTGATTCGCGGTCTGATTCTGCCACTTAAAACTTAACTGCATATCATTTTTGAAATTTAAAAATTCAGGCAATCGGAAACGCTTAGTGACTTTCTAACAAAGAAACATACACAGCATCCCTGATGGTCTAGTGGTTAGGATCCGGCGCTCTCACCGCCGTGGCCCGGGTTCGATTCCCGGTCAGGGAATCTGATTTTGCCACTTTAAACTTAATACATATCTCTTAAAAATGTAAACATTCAGTTATTTGGATACACTTACTGACTTTCAAATACCTAAACACAGTATCCCTGATGGTCTAGTGGTTAGGATCCGGCGCTCTCACCGCCGTGGCCCGGGTTCGATTCCCGGTCAGGGAATCTGATTTTGCCACTTTAAACTTAATACATATCTCTTAAAAATGTAAACATTCAGTTAATTTGGTACATTTACTGACTTTCTGATAGCTAAACACAGTCATCCCTGATGGTCTAGTGGTTAGGATCCGGCGCTCTCACCTCCGTGGCCCGGGTTCGATTCCCGGTCTGGGAATCTGATTATGCTACTTGAAATTTAAGTGCAATTGGCTACACTCAGTGACTTTCTAACACCCAAAACTATCAGTCAGAGCATTAATGATGTTCTAGCTGTTGGAATCTGGCGCTCTCACTGCCTTGGCCCAGTTCTGATTTGCAGTCTGATTCTGCCACTTAAAACTTAACTGCATACCATTTTTGAAATTTAAAATTCAGGCAATCGGAAACGCTTAGTGACTTTCTAACAAAGAAACATACACAGCATCCCTGATGGTCTAGTGGTTAGGATCCGGCGCTCTCACCGCCGTGGCCCGGGTTCGATTCCCGGTCAGGGAATCTGATTTTGCCACTTTAAACTTAATACATATCTCTTAAAAATGTAACCATTCAGTTAATTGGGTACATTTATTGACTTTCTGATAACTAAACACAGTCATCCCTGATGGTCTAGTGGTTAGGATCCGGCGCTTTCACCGCCGTGGCCCTTGTTCGATTCCCGGTCTGGGAATCTGATTATGCTACTTGAAACTTAAGTGCAATTGGCTACACTCATTGGGATCTGGAGCTCTCACTGCCTTGGCCCAGTTCTGATTCGCGGTCTGATTCTGCCACTTAAAACTTAACTGCATATCATTTTTGAAATTTAAAAATTCAGGCAATCGGAAACGCTTAGTGACTTTCTAACAAAGAAACATACACAGCATCCCTGATGGTCTAGTGGTTAGGATCCGGCGCTCTCACCGCCGTGGCCCGGGTTCGATTCCAGGTCTGGGAATCTGATTATGCTACTTGAAACTTAAGTGCAATTGGCTACACTCAGTGACTTTCTAACACCCAAAACTATCAGTCAGAGCATTAATGATGTTCTAGCTGTTGGAATCTGGCACTCTCGCTGCCCTGGCCCAGTTTTGATTTGCGGTCTGATTCTGCCACTTAAAACTTAACTGCATATCATTTTTGAAATTTAAAAATTCAGGCAATCGGAAACGCTTAGTGACTTTCTAACAAAGAAACATACACAGCATCCCTGATGGTCTAGTGGTTAGGATCCGGCGCTCTCACCGCCGTGGCCCGGGTTCCATTCCCGGTCAGGGTATCTGATTTTGCCACTTTAAACTTAATACATATCTCTTAAAAATGTAAACATTCAGTTAATTGGATACACTTACTGACTTTCAAATACCTAAACACAGTCATCCCTGATGGTCTAGCGGTTAGGATCCGGCGCTTTCACCGCCGTGGCCCTTGTTCGATTCCCGGTCTGGGAATCTGATTATGCTACTTGAAACTTAAGTGCAATTGGCTACACTCATTGGGATCTGGAGCTCTCACTGCCTTGGCCCAGTTCTGATTCGCGGTCTGATTCTGCCACTTAAAACTTAACTGCATATCATTTTTGAAATTTAAAAATTCAGGCAATCGGAAACGCTTAGTGACTTTCTAACAAAGAAACATACACAGCATCCCTGATGGTCTAGTGGTTAGGATCCGGCGCTCTCACCGCCGTGGCCCGGGTTCGATTCCCGGTCAGGGAATCTGATTTTGCCACTTTAAACTTAATACATATCTCTTAAAAATGTAACCATTCAGTTAATTGGGTACATTTATTGACTTTCTGATAACTAAACACAGTCATCCCTGATGGTCTAGTGGTTAGGATCCGGCGCTTTCACCGCTGTGGCCGGGGTTCGATTCCCGGTCAGGGAATCTGATTTTGCCACTTTAAACTTAATACAACCCGGCCCGGGTTCGATTCCCGCTCTGGGAATCTGATTATGCTACTTGAAATTTAAGTGCAATTGGCTACACTCAGTGACTTTCTAACACCCAAAACTATCAGTCAGAGCATTAATGATGTTCTAGCTGTTGGAATCTGGCACTCTCGCTGCCCTGGCCCAGTTTTGATTCGCGGTCTGATTCTGCCACTTAAAACTTAACTGCATATCATTTTTGAAATTTAAAAATTCAGGCAATCGGAAACGCTTAGTGACTTTCTAACAAAGAAACATACACAGCATCCCTGATGGTCTAGTGGTTAGGATCCGGCGCTCTCACCGCCGTGGCCCGGGTTCGATTCCCGGTCAGGGAATCTGATTTTGCCACTTTAAACTTAATACATATCTCTTAAAAATGTAACCATTCAGTTAATTGGGTACATTTATTGACTTTCTGATAACTAAACACAGTCATCCCTGATGGTCTAGTGGTTAGGATCCGGCGCTTTCACCGCCGTGGCCCGGGTTCGATTCCCGGTCTGGGAATCTGATTATGCTACTTGAAACTTAAGTGCAATTGGCTACACTCAGTGACTTTCTAACACCCAAAACTATCAGTCAGAGCATTAATTATGTTCTAGCTGTTGGAATCTGGCACTCTCGCTGCCCTGGCCCAGTTTTGATTCGCGGTCTGATTCTGCCACTTAAAACTTAACTGCATATCATTTTTGAAATTTAAAAATTCAGGCAATCGGAAACGCTTAGTGACTTTCTAACAAAGAAACATACACAGCATCCCTGATGGTCTAGTGGTTAGGATCCGGCGCTCTCACCGCCGTGGCCCGGGTTCGATTCCCGGTCAGGGAATCTGATTTTGCCACTTTAAACTTAATACATATCTCTTAAAAATGTAAACATTCAGTTAATTTGGTACATTTACTGACTTTCTGATAGCTAAACACAGTCATCCCTGATGGTCTAGTGGTTAGGATCCGGCGCTCTCACCGCCGTGGCCCGGGTTCGATTCCCGGTCTGGGAATCTGATTATGCTACTTGAAACTTAAGTGCAATTGGCTACACTCAGTGACTTTCTAACACCCAAAACTATCAGTCAGAGCATTAATGATGTTCTAGCTGTTGGAATCTGGCGCTCTCACTGCCTTGGCCCAGTTCTGATTCGCAGTCTGATTCTGCCACTTAAAACTTAACTGCATACCATTTTTGAAATTTAAAATTCAGGCAATCGGAAACGCTTAGTGACTTTCTAACAAAGAAACAAACACAGCATCCCTGATGGTCTAGTGGTTAGGATCCGGCGCTCTCACCGCCGTGGCCCGGGTTCGATTCCCGGTCAGGGAATCTGATTTTGCCACTTTAAACTTAATACATATCTCTTAAAAATGTAAACATTCAGTTAATTGGATACACTTACTGACTTTCAAATACCTAAACACAGTCATCCCTGATGGTCTAGTGGTTAGGATCCGGCGCTTTCACCGCCGTGGCCTGGGTTCGATTCCCGGTCTGGGAATCTGATTATGCTACTTGAAACTTAAGTGCAATTGGCTACACTCAGTGACTTTCTAACACCCAAAACTATCAGTCAGAGCGTTAATGATGTTCTAGCTGTTGGAATCTGGCACTCTCGCTGCCCTGGCCCAGTTTTGATTCGCGGTCTGATTCTGCCACTTAAAACTTAACTGCATATCATTTTTGAAATGTAAAAATTCAGGCAATCGGAAACGCTTAGTGACTTTCTAACAAAGAAACATACACAGCATCCCTGATGGTCTAGTGGTTAGGATCCGGCGCTCTCACCGCCGTGGCCCGGGTTCGATTCCCGGTCAGGGAATCTGATTTTGCCACTTTAAACTTAATACATATCTCTTAAAAATGTAAACATTCAGTTAATTGGATACACTTACTGACTTTCAAATACCTAAACACAGTCATCCCTGATGGTCTAGTGGTTAGGATCCGGCGCTTTCACCGCCGTGGCCCGGGTTCGATTCCCGGTCTGGGAATCTGATTATGCTACTTGAAACTTAAGTGCAATTGGCTACACTCATTGGGATCTGGAGCTCTCGCTGCCTTGGCCCAGTTCTGATTCGCGGTCTGATTCTGCCACTTAAAACTTAACTGCATATCATTTTTGAAATTTAAAAATTCAGGCAATCGGAAACGCTTAGTGACTTTCTAACAAAGAAACATACACAGCATCCCTGATGGTCTAGTGGTTAGGATCCGGCGCTCTCACCGCCGTGGCCCGGGTTCGATTCCCGGTCAGGGAATCTGATTTTGCCACTTTAAACTTAATACATATCTCTTAAAAATGTAAACATTCAGTTAATTGGGTACATTTATTGACTTTCTGATAACTAAACACAGTCATCCCTGATGGTCTAGTGGTTAGGATCCGGCGCTTTCACCGCCGTGGCCGGGGTTCGATTCCCGGTCAGGGAATCTGATTTTGCCACTTTAAACTTAATACAACCCGGCCCGGGTTCGATTCCCGCTCTGGGAATCTGATTATGCTACTTGAAATTTAAGTGCAATTGGCTACACTCAGTGACTTTCTAACACCCAAAACTATCAGTCAGAGCATTAATGATGTTCTAGCTGTTGGAATCTGGCACTCTCGCTGCCCTGGCCCAGTTTTGATTCGCGGTCTGATTCTGCCACTTAAAACTTAACTGCATATCATTTTTGAAATTTAAAAATTCAGGCAATCGGAAACGCTTAGTGACTTTCTAACAAAGAAACATACACAGCATCCCTGATGGTCTAGTGGTTAGGATCCGGCGCTCTCACCGCCGTGGCCCGGGTTCGATTCCCGGTCAGGGAATCTGATTTTGCCACTTTAAACTTAATACATATCTCTTAAAAATGTAACCATTCAGTTAATTGGGTACATTTATTGACTTTCTGATAACTAAACACAGTCATCCCTGATGGTCTAGTGGTTAGGATCCGGCGCTTTCACCGCCGTGGCCCGGGTTCGATTCCCGGTCTGGGAATCTGATTATGCTACTTGAAACTTAAGTGCAATTGGCTACACTCAGTGACTTTCTAACACCCAAAACTATCAGTCAGAGCATTAATTATGTTCTAGCTGTTGGAATCTGGCACTCTCGCTGCCCTGGCCCAGTTTTGATTCGCGGTCTGATTCTGCCACTTAAAACTTAACTGCATATCATTTTTGAAATTTAAAAATTCAGGCAATCGGAAACGCTTAGTGACTTTCTAACAAAGAAACATACACAGCATCCCTGATGGTCTAGTGGTTAGGATCCGGCGCTCTCACCGCCGTGGCCCGGGTTCGATTCCCGGTCAGGGAATCTGATTTTGCCACTTTAAACTTAATACATATCTCTTAAAAATGTAAACATTCAGTTAATTTGGTACATTTACTGACTTTCTGATAGCTAAACACAGTCATCCCTGATGGTCTAGTGGTTAGAATCCGGCGCTCTCACCGCCGTGGCCCGGGTTCGATTCCCGGTCTGGGAATCTGATTATGCTACTTGAAACTTAAGTGCAATTGGCTACACTCAGTGACTTTCTAACACCCAAAACTATCAGTCAGAGCATTAATGATGTTCTAGCTGTTGGAATCTGGCGCTCTCACTGCCTTGGCCCAGTTCTGATTCGCAGTCTGATTCTGCCACTTAAAACTTAACTGCATACCATTTTTGAAATTTAAAATTCAGGCAATCGGAAACGCTTAGTGACTTTCTAACAAAGAAACATACACAGCATCCCTGATGGTCTAGTGGTTAGGATCCGGCGCTCTCACCGCCGTGGCCCGGGTTCGATTCCCGGTCAGGGAATCTGATTTTGCCACTTTAAACTTAATACATATCTCTTAAAAATGTAAACATTCAGTTATTTGGATACACTTACTGACTTTCAAATACCTAAACACAGTATCCCTGATGGTCTAGTGGTTAGGATCCGGCGCTCTCACCGCCGTGGCCCGGGTTCGATTCCCGGTCAGGGAATCTGATTTTGCCACTTTAAACTTAATACATATCTCTTAAAAATGTAAACATTCAGTTATTTGGATACACTTACTGACTTTCAAATACCTAAACACAGCATCCCTGATGGTCTAGTGGTTAGGATCCGGCGCTCTCACCGCCGTGGCCCGGGTTCGATTCCCGGTCAGGGAATCTGATTTTGCCACTTTAAACTTAATACATATCTCTTAAAAATGTAAACATTCAGTTAATTTGGTACATTTACTGACTTTCTGATAGCTAAACACAGTCATCCCTGATGGTCTAGTGGTTAGGATCCGGCGCTCTCACCTCCGTGGCCCGGGTTCGATTCCCGGTCTGGGAATCTGATTATGCTACTTGAAATTTAAGTGCAATTGGCTACACTCAGTGACTTTCTAACACCCAAAACTATCAGTCAGAGCATTAATGATGTTCTAGCTGTTGGAATCTGGCGCTCTCACTGCCTTGGCCCAGTTCTGATTTGCAGTCTGATTCTGCCACTTAAAACTTAACTGCATACCATTTTTGAAATTTAAAATTCAGGCAATCGGAAACGCTTAGTGACTTTCTAACAAAGAAACATACACAGCATCCCTGATGGTCTAGTGGTTAGGATCCGGCGCTCTCACCGCCGTGGCCCGGGTTCGATTCCCGGTCAGGGAATCTGATTTTGCCACTTTAAACTTAATACATATCTCTTAAAAATGTAACCATTCAGTTAATTGGGTACATTTATTGACTTTCTGATAACTAAACACAGTCATCCCTGATGGTCTAGTGGTTAGGATCCGGCGCTTTCACCGCCGTGGCCCTTGTTCGATTCCCGGTCTGGGAATCTGATTATGCTACTTGAAACTTAAGTGCAATTGGCTACACTCATTGGGATCTGGAGCTCTCACTGCCTTGGCCCAGTTCTGATTCGCGGTCTGATTCTGCCACTTAAAACTTAACTGCATATCATTTTTGAAATTTAAAAATTCAGGCAATCGGAAACGCTTAGTGACTTTCTAACAAAGAAACATACACAGCATCCCTGATGGTCTAGTGGTTAGGATCCGGCGCTCTCACCGCCGTGGCCCGGGTTCGATTCCAGGTCTGGGAATCTGATTATGCTACTTGAAACTTAAGTGCAATTGGCTACACTCAGTGACTTTCTAACACCCAAAACTATCAGTCAGAGCATTAATGATGTTCTAGCTGTTGGAATCTGGCACTCTCGCTGCCCTGGCCCAGTTTTGATTTGCGGTCTGATTCTGCCACTTAAAACTTAACTGCATATCATTTTTGAAATTTAAAAATTCAGGCAATCGGAAACGCTTAGTGACTTTCTAACAAAGAAACATACACAGCATCCCTGATGGTCTAGTGGTTAGGATCCGGCGCTCTCACCGCCGTGGCCCGGGTTCCATTCCCGGTCAGGGTATCTGATTTTGCCACTTTAAACTTAATACATATCTCTTAAAAATGTAAACATTCAGTTAATTGGATACACTTACTGACTTTCAAATACCTAAACACAGTCATCCCTGATGGTCTAGCGGTTAGGATCCGGCGCTTTCACCGCCGTGGCCCTTGTTCGATTCCCGGTCTGGGAATCTGATTATGCTACTTGAAACTTAAGTGCAATTGGCTACACTCATTGGGATCTGGAGCTCTCACTGCCTTGGCCCAGTTCTGATTCGCGGTCTGATTCTGCCACTTAAAACTTAACTGCATATCATTTTTGAAATTTAAAAATTCAGGCAATCGGAAACGCTTAGTGACTTTCTAACAAAGAAACATACACAGCATCCCTGATGGTCTAGTGGTTAGGATCCGGCGCTCTCACCGCCGTGGCCCGGGTTCGATTCCCGGTCAGGGAATCTGATTTTGCCACTTTAAACTTAATACATATCTCTTAAAAATGTAACCATTCAGTTAATTGGGTACATTTATTGACTTTCTGATAACTAAACACAGTCATCCCTGATGGTCTAGTGGTTAGGATCCGGCGCTTTCACCGCTGTGGCCGGGGTTCGATTCCCGGTCAGGGAATCTGATTTTGCCACTTTAAACCTTATACAACCCGGCCCGGGTTCGATTCCCGCTCTGGGAATCTGATTATGCTACTTGAAATTTAAGTGCAATTGGCTACACTCAGTGACTTTCTAACACCCAAAACTATCAGTCAGAGCATTAATGATGTTCTAGCTGTTGGAATCTGGCACTCTCGCTGCCCTGGCCCAGTTTTGATTCGCGGTCTGATTCTGCCACTTAAAACTTAACTGCATATCATTTTTGAAATTTAAAAATTCAGGCAATCGGAAACGCTTAGTGACTTTCTAACAAAGAAACATACACAGCATCCCTGATGGTCTAGTGGTTAGGATCCGGCGCTCTCACCGCCGTGGCCCGGGTTCGATTCCCGGTCAGGGAATCTGATTTTGCCACTTTAAACTTAATACATATCTCTTAAAAATGTAACCATTCAGTTAATTGGGTACATTTATTGACTTTCTGATAACTAAACACAGTCATCCCTGATGGTCTAGTGGTTAGGATCCGGCGCTTTCACCGCCGTGGCCCGGGTTCGATTCCCGGTCTGGGAATCTGATTATGCTACTTGAAACTTAAGTGCAATTGGCTACACTCAGTGACTTTCTAACACCCAAAACTATCAGTCAGAGCATTAATTATGTTCTAGCTGTTGGAATCTGGCACTCTCGCTGCCCTGGCCCAGTTTTGATTCGCGGTCTGATTCTGCCACTTAAAACTTAACTGCATATCATTTTTGAAATTTAAAAATTCAGGCAATCGGAAACGCTTAGTGACTTTCTAACAAAGAAACATACACAGCATCCCTGATGGTCTAGTGGTTAGGATCCGGCGCTCTCACCGCCGTGGCCCGGGTTCGATTCCCGGTCAGGGAATCTGATTTTGCCACTTTAAACTTAATACATATCTCTTAAAAATGTAAACATTCAGTTAATTTGGTACATTTACTGACTTTCTGATAGCTAAACACAGTCATCCCTGATGGTCTAGTGGTTAGGATCCGGCGCTCTCACCGCCGTGGCCCGGGTTCGATTCCCGGTCTGGGAATCTGATTATGCTACTTGAAACTTAAGTGCAATTGGCTACACTCAGTGACTTTCTAACACCCAAAACTATCAGTCAGAGCATTAATGATGTTCTAGCTGTTGGAATCTGGCGCTCTCACTGCCTTGGCCCAGTTCTGATTCGCAGTCTGATTCTGCCACTTAAAACTTAACTGCATACCATTTTTGAAATTTAAAATTCAGGCAATCGGAAACGCTTAGTGACTTTCTAACAAAGAAACAAACACAGCATCCCTGATGGTCTAGTGGTTAGGATCCGGCGCTCTCACCGCCGTGGCCCGGGTTCGATTCCCGGTCAGGGAATCTGATTTTGCCACTTTAAACTTAATACATATCTCTTAAAAATGTAAACATTCAGTTAATTGGATACACTTACTGACTTTCAAATACCTAAACACAGTCATCCCTGATGGTCTAGTGGTTAGGATCCGGCGCTTTCACCGCCGTGGCCTGGGTTCGATTCCCGGTCTGGGAATCTGATTATGCTACTTGAAACTTAAGTGCAATTGGCTACACTCAGTGACTTTCTAACACCCAAAACTATCAGTCAGAGCGTTAATGATGTTCTAGCTGTTGGAATCTGGCACTCTCGCTGCCCTGGCCCAGTTTTGATTCGCGGTCTGATTCTGCCACTTAAAACTTAACTGCATATCATTTTTGAAATGTAAAAATTCAGGCAATCGGAAACGCTTAGTGACTTTCTAACAAAGAAACATACACAGCATCCCTGATGGTCTAGTGGTTAGGATCCGGCGCTCTCACCGCCGTGGCCCGGGTTCGATTCCCGGTCAGGGAATCTGATTTTGCCACTTTAAACTTAATACATATCTCTTAAAAATGTAAACATTCAGTTAATTGGATACACTTACTGACTTTCAAATACCTAAACACAGTCATCCCTGATGGTCTAGTGGTTAGGATCCGGCGCTTTCACCGCCGTGGCCCGGGTTCGATTCCCGGTCTGGGAATCTGATTATGCTACTTGAAACTTAAGTGCAATTGGCTACACTCATTGGGATCTGGAGCTCTCGCTGCCTTGGCCCAGTTCTGATTCGCGGTCTGATTCTGCCACTTAAAACTTAACTGCATATCATTTTTGAAATTTAAAAATTCAGGCAATCGGAAACGCTTAGTGACTTTCTAACAAAGAAACATACACAGCATCCCTGATGGTCTAGTGGTTAGGATCCGGCGCTCTCACCGCCGTGGCCCGGGTTCGATTCCCGGTCAGGGAATCTGATTTTGCCACTTTAAACTTAATACATATCTCTTAAAAATGTAAACATTCAGTTAATTGGGTACATTTATTGACTTTCTGATAACTAAACACAGTCATCCCTGATGGTCTAGTGGTTAGGATCCGGCGCTTTCACCGCCGTGGCCGGGGTTCGATTCCCGGTCAGGGAATCTGATTTTGCCACTTTAAACTTAATACAACCCGGCCCGGGTTCGATTCCCGCTCTGGGAATCTGATTATGCTACTTGAAATTTAAGTGCAATTGGCTACACTCAGTGACTTTCTAACACCCAAAACTATCAGTCAGAGCATTAATGATGTTCTAGCTGTTGGAATCTGGCACTCTCGCTGCCCTGGCCCAGTTTTGATTCGCGGTCTGATTCTGCCACTTAAAACTTAACTGCATATCATTTTTGAAATTTAAAAATTCAGGCAATCGGAAACGCTTAGTGACTTTCTAACAAAGAAACATACACAGCATCCCTGATGGTCTAGTGGTTAGGATCCGGCGCTCTCACCGCCGTGGCCCGGGTTCGATTCCCGGTCAGGGAATCTGATTTTGCCACTTTAAACTTAATACATATCTCTTAAAAATGTAACCATTCAGTTAATTGGGTACATTTATTGACTTTCTGATAACTAAACACAGTCATCCCTGATGGTCTAGTGGTTAGGATCCGGCGCTTTCACCGCCGTGGCCCGGGTTCGATTCCCGGTCTGGGAATCTGATTATGCTACTTGAAACTTAAGTGCAATTGGCTACACTCAGTGACTTTCTAACACCCAAAACTATCAGTCAGAGCATTAATTATGTTCTAGCTGTTGGAATCTGGCACTCTCGCTGCCCTGGCCCAGTTTTGATTCGCGGTCTGATTCTGCCACTTAAAACTTAACTGCATATCATTTTTGAAATTTAAAAATTCAGGCAATCGGAAACGCTTAGTGACTTTCTAACAAAGAAACATACACAGCATCCCTGATGGTCTAGTGGTTAGGATCCGGCGCTCTCACCGCCGTGGCCCGGGTTCGATTCCCGGTCAGGGAATCTGATTTTGCCACTTTAAACTTAATACATATCTCTTAAAAATGTAAACATTCAGTTAATTTGGTACATTTACTGACTTTCTGATAGCTAAACACAGTCATCCCTGATGGTCTAGTGGTTAGAATCCGGCGCTCTCACCGCCGTGGCCCGGGTTCGATTCCCGGTCTGGGAATCTGATTATGCTACTTGAAACTTAAGTGCAATTGGCTACACTCAGTGACTTTCTAACACCCAAAACTATCAGTCAGAGCATTAATGATGTTCTAGCTGTTGGAATCTGGCGCTCTCACTGCCTTGGCCCAGTTCTGATTCGCAGTCTGATTCTGCCACTTAAAACTTAACTGCATACCATTTTTGAAATTTAAAATTCAGGCAATCGGAAACGCTTAGTGACTTTCTAACAAAGAAACAAACACAGCATCCCTGATGGTCTAGTGGTTAGGATCCGGCGCTCTCACCGCCGTGGCCCGGGTTCGATTCCCGGTCAGGGAATCTGATTTTGCCACTTTAAACTTAATACATATCTCTTAAAAATGTAAACATTCAGTTAATTGGATACACTTACTGACTTTCAAATACCTAAACACAGTCATCCCTGATGGTCTAGTGGTTAGGATCCGGCGCTTTCACCGCCGTGGCCTGGGTTCGATTCCCGGTCTGGGAATCTGATTATGCTACTTGAAACTTAAGTGCAATTGGCTACACTCAGTGACTTTCTAACACCCAAAACTATCAGTCAGAGCATTAATGATGTTCTAGCTGTTGGAATCTGGCGCTCTCACTGCCTTGGCCCAGTTCTGATTCGCAGTCTGATTCTGCCACTTAAAACTTAACTGCATACCATTTTTGAAATTTAAAATTCAGGCAATCGGAAACGCTTAGTGACTTTCTAACAAAGAAACAAACACAGCATCCCTGATGGTCTAGTGGTTAGGATCCGGCGCTCTCACCGCCGTGGCCCGGGTTCGATTCCCGGTCAGGGAATCTGATTTTGCCACTTTAAACTTAATACATATCTCTTAAAAATGTAAACATTCAGTTAATTGGATACACTTACTGACTTTCAAATACCTAAACACAGTCATCCCTGATGGTCTAGTGGTTAGGATCCGGCGCTCTCACCGCCGTGGCCCGGGTTCGATTCCCGGTCAGGGAATCTGATTTTGCCACTTTAAACTTAATACATATCTCTTAAAAATGTAACCATTCAGTTAATTGGGTACATTTATTGACTTTCTGATAACTAAACACAGTCATCCCTGATGGTCTAGTGGTTAGGATCCGGCGCTTTCACCGCCGTGGCCCGGGTTCGATTCCCGGTCTGGGAATCTGATTATGCTACTTGAAACTTAAGTGCAATTGGCTACACTCAGTGACTTTCTAACACCCAAAACTATCAGTCAGAGCATTAATTATGTTCTAGCTGTTGGAATCTGGCACTCTCGCTGCCCTGGCCCAGTTTTGATTCGCGGTCTGATTCTGCCACTTAAAACTTAACTGCATATCATTTTTGAAATTTAAAAATTCAGGCAATCGGAAACGCTTAGTGACTTTCTAACAAAGAAACATACACAGCATCCCTGATGGTCTAGTGGTTAGGATCCGGCGCTCTCACCGCCGTGGCCCGGGTTCGATTCCCGGTCAGGGAATCTGATTTTGCCACTTTAAACTTAATACATATCTCTTAAAAATGTAAACATTCAGTTAATTTGGTACATTTACTGACTTTCTGATAGCTAAACACAGTCATCCCTGATGGTCTAGTGGTTAGGATCCGGCGCTCTCACCGCCGTGGCCCGGGTTCGATTCCCGGTCAGGGAATCTGATTTTGCCACTTTAAACTTAATACATATCTCTTAAAAATGTAAACATTCAGTTAATTTGGTACATTTACTGACTTTCTGATAGCCAAACACAGTCATCCCTGATGGTCTAGTGGTTAGGATCCGGCGCTCTCACCGCCGTGGCCCGGGTTCGATTCCCGGTCTGGGAGTCTGATTATGCTACTTGAAACTTAAGTGCAATTGGCTACACTCAGTGACTTTCTAACACCCAAAACTATCAGTCAGAGCATTAATGATGTTCTAGCTGTTGGAATCTGGCGCTCTCACTGCCTTGGCCCAGTTCTGATTCGCAGTCTGATTCTGCCACTTAAAACTTAACTGCATACCATTTTTGAAATTTAAAATTCAGGCAATCGGAAACGCTTAGTGACTTTCTAACAAAGAAACAAA
The DNA here is from genome assembly GCF_982586985.1 of Callionymus lyra. Lineage (NCBI taxonomy): Eukaryota > Metazoa > Chordata > Actinopteri > Syngnathiformes > Callionymidae > Callionymus > Callionymus lyra. The sequence goes on from NC_141827.1 coordinate 17,670,638, forward strand.
CACAGCATCCCTGATGGTCTAGTGGTTAGGATCCGGCGCTCTCACCGCCGTGGCCCGGGTTCGATTCCCGGTCAGGGAATCTGATTTTGCCACTTTAAACTTAATACATATCTCTTAAAAATGTAAACATTCAGTTAATTGGATACACTTACTGACTTTCAAATACCTAAACACAGTCATCCCTGATGGTCTAGTGGTTAGGATCCGGCGCTTTCACCGCCGTGGCCTGGGTTCGATTCCCGGTCTGGGAATCTGATTATGCTACTTGAAACTTAAGTGCAATTGGCTACACTCAGTGACTTTCTAACACCCAAAACTATCAGTCAGAGCGTTAATGATGTTCTAGCTGTTGGAATCTGGCACTCTCGCTGCCCTGGCCCAGTTTTGATTCGCGGTCTGATTCTGCCACTTAAAACTTAACTGCATATCATTTTTGAAATGTAAAAATTCAGGCAATCGGAAACGCTTAGTGACTTTCTAACAAAGAAACATACACAGCATCCCTGATGGTCTAGTGGTTAGGATCCGGCGCTCTCACCGCCGTGGCCCGGGTTCGATTCCCGGTCAGGGAATCTGATTTTGCCACTTTAAACTTAATACATATCTCTTAAAAATGTAAACATTCAGTTAATTGGATACACTTACTGACTTTCAAATACCTAAACACAGTCATCCCTGATGGTCTAGTGGTTAGGATCCGGCGCTTTCACCGCCGTGGCCCGGGTTCGATTCCCGGTCTGGGAATCTGATTATGCTACTTGAAACTTAAGTGCAATTGGCTACACTCATTGGGATCTGGAGCTCTCGCTGCCTTGGCCCAGTTCTGATTCGCGGTCTGATTCTGCCACTTAAAACTTAACTGCATATCATTTTTGAAATTTAAAAATTCAGGCAATCGGAAACGCTTAGTAACTTTCTAACAAAGAAACATACACAGCATCCCTGATGGTCTAGTGGTTAGGATCCGGCGCTCTCACCGCCGTGGCCCGGGTTCGATTCCCGGTCAGGGAATCTGATTTTGCCACTTTAAACTTAATACATATCTCTTAAAAATGTAAACATTCAGTTAATTGGGTACATTTATTGACTTTCTGATAACTAAACACAGTCATCCCTGATGGTCTAGTGGTTAGGATCCGGCGCTTTCACCGCCGTGGCCGGGGTTCGATTCCCGGTCAGGGAATCTGATTTTGCCACTTTAAACTTAATACAACCCGGCCCGGGTTCGATTCCCGCTCTGGGAATCTGATTATGCTACTTGAAATTTAAGTGCAATTGGCTACACTCAGTGACTTTCTAACACCCAAAACTATCAGTCAGAGCATTAATGATGTTCTAGCTGTTGGAATCTGGCACTCTCGCTGCCCTGGCCCAGTTTTGATTCGCGGTCTGATTCTGCCACTTAAAACTTAACTGCATATCATTTTTGAAATTTAAAAATTCAGGCAATCGGAAACGCTTAGTGACTTTCTAACAAAGAAACATACACAGCATCCCTGATGGTCTAGTGGTTAGGATCCGGCGCTCTCACCGCCGTGGCCCGGGTTCGATTCCCGGTCAGGGAATCTGATTTTGCCACTTTAAACTTAATACATATCTCTTAAAAATGTAACCATTCAGTTAATTGGGTACATTTATTGACTTTCTGATAACTAAACACAGTCATCCCTGATGGTCTAGTGGTTAGGATCCGGCGCTTTCACCACCGTGGCCCGGGTTCGATTCCCGGTCTGGGAATCTGATTATGCTACTTGAAACTTAAGTGCAATTGGCTACACTCAGTGACTTTCTAACACCCAAAACTATCAGTCAGAGCATTAATTATGTTCTAGCTGTTGGAATCTGGCACTCTCGCTGCCCTGGCCCAGTTTTGATTCGCGGTCTGATTCTGCCACTTAAAACTTAACTGCATATCATTTTTGAAATTTAAAAATTCAGGCAATCGGAAACGCTTAGTGACTTTCTAACAAAGAAACATACACAGCATCCCTGATGGTCTAGTGGTTAGGATCCGGCGCTCTCACCGCCGTGGCCCGGGTTCGATTCCCGGTCAGGGAATCTGATTTTGCCACTTTAAACTTAATACATATCTCTTAAAAATGTAAACATTCAGTTAATTTGGTACATTTACTGACTTTCTGATAGCTAAACACAGTCATCCCTGATGGTCTAGTGGTTAGGATCCGGCGCTCTCACCGCCGTGGCCCGGGTTCGATTCCCGGTCTGGGAATCTGATTATGCTACTTGAAACTTAAGTGCAATTGGCTACACTCAGTGACTTTCTAACACCCAAAACTATCAGTCAGAGCATTAATGATGTTCTAGCTGTTGGAATCTGGCACTCTCACTGCCTTGGCCCAGTTCTGATTCGCAGTCTGATTCTGCCACTTAAAACTTAACTGCATACCATTTTTGAAATTTAAAATTCAGGCAATCGGAAACGCTTAGTGACTTTCTAACAAAGAAACAAACACAGCATCCCTGATGGTCTAGTGGTTAGGATCCGGCGCTCTCACCGCCGTGGCCCGGGTTCGATTCCCGGTCAGGGAATCTGATTTTGCCACTTTAAACTTAATACATATCTCTTAAAAATGTAAACATTCAGTTAATTGGATACACTTACTGACTTTCAAATACCTAAACACAGTCATCCCTGATGGTCTAGTGGTTAGGATCCGGCGCTTTCACCGCCGTGGCCTGGGTTCGATTCCCGGTCTGGGAATCTGATTATGCTACTTGAAACTTAAGTGCAATTGGCTACACTCAGTGACTTTCTAACACCCAAAACTATCAGTCAGAGCGTTAATGATGTTCTAGCTGTTGGAATCTGGCACTCTCGCTGCCCTGGCCCAGTTTTGATTCGCGGTCTGATTCTGCCACTTAAAACTTAACTGCATATCATTTTTGAAATGTAAAAATTCAGGCAATCGGAAACGCTTAGTGACTTTCTAACAAAGAAACATACACAGCATCCCTGATGGTCTAGTGGTTAGGATCCGGCGCTCTCACCGCCGTGGCCCGGGTTCCATTCCCGGTCAGGGTATCTGATTTTGCCACTTTAAACTTAATACATATCTCTTAAAAATGTAAACATTCAGTTAATTGGATACACTTACTGACTTTCAAATACCTAAACACAGTCATCCCTGATGGTCTAGCGGTTAGGATCCGGCGCTTTCACCGCCGTGGCCCTTGTTCGATTCCCGGTCTGGGAATCTGATTATGCTACTTGAAACTTAAGTGCAATTGGCTACACTCATTGGGATCTGGAGCTCTCACTGCCTTGGCCCAGTTCTGATTCGCGGTCTGATTCTGCCACTTAAAACTTAACTGCATATCATTTTTGAAATTTAAAAATTCAGGCAATCGGAAACGCTTAGTGACTTTCTAACAAAGAAACATACACAGCATCCCTGATGGTCTAGTGGTTAGGATCCGGCGCTCTCACCGCCGTGGCCCGGGTTCGATTCCCGGTCAGGGAATCTGATTTTGCCACTTTAAACTTAATACATATCTCTTAAAAATGTAAACATTCAGTTAATTTGGTACATTTACTGACTTTCTGATAGCTAAACACAGTCATCCCTGATGGTCTAGTGGTTAGGATCCGGCGCTCTCACCGCCGTGGCCCGGGTTCGATTCCCGGTCAGGGAATCTGATTTTGCCACTTTAAACTTAATACATATCTCTTAAAAATGTAAACATTCAGTTATTTGGATACACTTACTGACTTTCAAATACCTAAACACAGCATCCCTGATGGTCTAGTGGTTAGGATCCGGCGCTCTCACCGCCATGGCCCGGGTTCGATTCCCGGTCAGGGAATCTGATTTTGCCACTTTAAACTTAATACATATCTCTTAAAAATGTAAACATTCAGTTAATTTGGTACATTTACTGACTTTCTGATAGCTAAACACAGTCATCCCTGATGGTCTAGTGGTTAGGATCCGGCGCTCTCACCGCCGTGGCCCGGGTTCGATTCCCGGTCTGGGAATCTGATTATGCTACTTGAAACTTAAGTGCAATTGGCTACACTCAGTGACTTTCTAACACCCAAAACTATCAGTCAGAGCATTAATGATGTTCTAGCTGTTGGAATCTGGCGCTCTCACTGCCTTGGCCCAGTTCTGATTTGCAGTCTGATTCTGCCACTTAAAACTTAACTGCATACCATTTTTGAAATTTAAAATTCAGGCAATCGGAAACGCTTAGTGACTTTCTAACAAAGAAACATACACAGCATCCCTGATGGTCTAGTGGTTAGGATCCGGCGCTCTCACCGCCGTGGCCCGGGTTCGATTCCCGGTCAGGGAATCTGATTTTGCCACTTTAAACTTAATACATATCTCTTAAAAATGTAACCATTCAGTTAATTGGGTACATTTATTGACTTTCTGATAACTAAACACAGTCATCCCTGATGGTCTAGTGGTTAGGATCCGGCGCTTTCACCGCCGTGGCCCTTGTTCGATTCCCGGTCTGGGAATCTGATTATGCTACTTGAAACTTAAGTGCAATTGGCTACACTCATTGGGATCTGGAGCTCTCACTGCCTTGGCCCAGTTCTGATTCGCGGTGTGATTCTGCCACTTAAAACTTAACTGCATATCATTTTTGAAATTTAAAAATTCAGGCAATCGGAAACGCTTAGTGACTTTCTAACAAAGAAACATACACAGCATCCCTGATGGTCTAGTGGTTAGGATCCGGCGCTCTCACCGCCGTGGCCCGGGTTTGATTCCAGGTCTGGGAATCTGATTATGCTACTTGAAACTTAAGTGCAATTGGCTACACTCAGTGACTTTCTAACACCCAAAACTATCAGTCAGAGCATTAATGATGTTCTAGCTGTTGGAATCTGGCACTCTCGCTGCCCTGGCCCAGTTTTGATTTGCGGTCTGATTCTGCCACTTAAAACTTAACTGCATATCATTTTTGAAATTTAAAAATTCAGGCAATCGGAAACGCTTAGTGACTTTCTAACAAAGAAACATACACAGCATCCCTGATGGTCTAGTGGTTAGGATCCGGCGCTTTCACCGCCGTGGCCCGGGTTCGATTCCCGGTCTGGGAATCTGATTATGCTACTTGAAACTTAAGTGCAATTGGCTACACTCATTGGGATCTGGAGCTCTCGCTGCCTTGGCCCAGTTCTGATTCGCGGTCTGATTCTGCCACTTAAAACTTAACTGCATATCATTTTTGAAATTTAAAAATTCAGGCAATCGGAAACGCTTAGTGACTTTCTAACAAAGAAACATACACAGCATCCCTGATGGTCTAGTGGTTAGGATCCGGCGCTCTCACCGCCGTGGCCCGGGTTCGATTCCCGGTCAGGGAATCTGATTTTGCCACTTTAAACTTAATACATATCTCTTAAAAATGTAAACATTCAGTTAATTGGGTACATTTATTGACTTTCTGATAACTAAACACAGTCATCCCTGATGGTCTAGTGGTTAGGATCCGGCGCTTTCACCGCCGTGGCCGGGGTTCGATTCCCGGTCAGGGAATCTGATTTTGCCACTTTAAACTTAATACAACCCGGCCCGGGTTCGATTCCCGCTCTGGGAATCTGATTATGCTACTTGAAATTTAAGTGCAATTGGCTACACTCAGTGACTTTCTAACACCCAAAACTATCAGTCAGAGCATTAATGATGTTCTAGCTGTTGGAATCTGGCACTCTCGCTGCCCTGGCCCAGTTTTGATTCGCGGTCTGATTCTGCCACTTAAAACTTAACTGCATATCATTTTTGAAATTTAAAAATTCAGGCAATCGGAAACGCTTAGTGACTTTCTAACAAAGAAACATACACAGCATCCCTGATGGTCTAGTGGTTAGGATCCGGCGCTCTCACCGCCGTGGCCCGGGTTCGATTCCCGGTCAGGGAATCTGATTTTGCCACTTTAAACTTAATACATATCTCTTAAAAATGTAACCATTCAGTTAATTGGGTACATTTATTGACTTTCTGATAACTAAACACAGTCATCCCTGATGGTCTAGTGGTTAGGATCCGGCGCTTTCACCGCCGTGGCCCGGGTTCGATTCCCGGTCTGGGAATCTGATTATGCTACTTGAAACTTAAGTGCAATTGGCTACACTCAGTGACTTTCTAACACCCAAAACTATCAGTCAGAGCATTAATTATGTTCTAGCTGTTGGAATCTGGCACTCTCGCTGCCCTGGCCCAGTTTTGATTCGCGGTCTGATTCTGCCACTTAAAACTTAACTGCATATCATTTTTGAAATTTAAAAATTCAGGCAATCGGAAACGCTTAGTGACTTTCTAACAAAGAAACATACACAGCATCCCTGATGGTCTAGTGGTTAGGATCCGGCGCTCTCACCGCCGTGGCCCGGGTTCGATTCCCGGTCAGGGAATCTGATTTTGCCACTTTAAACTTAATACATATCTCTTAAAAATGTAAACATTCAGTTAATTTGGTACATTTACTGACTTTCTGATAGCTAAACACAGTCATCCCTGATGGTCTAGTGGTTAGGATCCGGCGCTTTCACCGCCGTGGCCTGGGTTCGATTCCCGGTCTGGGAATCTGATTATGCTACTTGAAACTTAAGTGCAATTGGCTACACTCAGTGACTTTCTAACACCCAAAACTATCAGTCAGAGTGTTAATGATGTTCTAGCTGTTGGAATCTGGCACTCTCGCTGCCCTGGCCCAGTTTTGATTCGCGGTCTGATTCTGCCACTTAAAACTTAACTGCATATCATTTTTGAAATGTAAAAATTCAGGCAATCGGAAACGCTTAGTGACTTTCTAACAAAGAAACATACACAGCATCCCTGATGGTCTAGTGTTTAGGATCCGGCGCTCTCACCGCCGTGGCCCGGGTTCGATTCCCGGTCAGGGAATCTGATTTTGCCACTTTAAACTTAATACATATCTCTTAAAAATGTAAACATTCAGTTAATTGGATACACTTACTGACTTTCAAATACCTAAACACAGTCATCCCTGATGGTCTAGTGGTTAGGATCCGGCGCTTTCACCGCCGTGGCCCGGGTTCGATTCCCGGTCTGGGAATCTGATTATGCTACTTGAAACTTAAGTGCAATTGGCTACACTCATTGGGATCTGGAGCTCTCGCTGCCTTGGCCCAGTTCTGATTCGCGGTCTGATTCTGCCACTTAAAACTTAACTGCATATCATTTTTGAAATTTAAAAATTCAGGCAATCGGAAACGCTTAGTGACTTTCTAACGAAGAAACATACACAGCATCCCTGATGGTCTAGTGGTTAGGATCCGGCGCTCTCACCGCCGTGGCCCGGGTTCGATTCCCGGTCAGGGAATCTGATTTTGCCACTTTAAACTTAATACATATCTCTTAAAAATGTAAACATTCAGTTAATTGGGTACATTTATTGACTTTCTGATAACTAAACACAGTCATCCCTGATGGTCTAGTGGTTAGGATCCGGCGCTTTCACTGCCGTGGCCGGGGTTCGATTCCCGGTCAGGGAATCTGATTTTGCCACTTTAAACTTAATACAACCCGGCCCGGGTTCGATTCCCGCTCTGGGAATCTGATTATGCTACTTGAAATTTAAGTGCAATTGGCTACACTCAGTGACTTTCTAACACCCAAAACTATCAGTCAGAGCATTAATGATGTTCTAGCTGTTGGAATCTGGCACTCTCGCTGCCCTGGCCCAGTTTTGATTCGCGGTCTGATTCTGCCACTTAAAACTTAACTGCATATCATTTTTGAAATTTAAAAATTCAGGCAATCGGAAACGATTAGTGACTTTCTAACAAAGAAACATACACAGCATCCCTGATGGTCTAGTGGTTAGGATCCGGCGCTCTCACCGCCGTGGCCCGGGTTCGATTCCCGGTCAGGGAATCTGATTTTGCCACTTTAAACTTAATACATATCTCTTAAAAATGTAAACATTCAGTTAATTTGGTACATTTACTGACTTTCTGATAGCTAAACACAGTCATCCCTGATGGTCTAGTGGTTAGGATCCGGCGCTCTCACCGCCGTGGCCCGGGTTCGATTCCCGGTCTGGGAATCTGATTATGCTACTTGAAACTTAAGTGCAATTGGCTACACTCAGTGACTTTCTAACACCCAAAACTATCAGTCAGAGCATTAATGATGTTCTAGCTGTTGGAATCTGGCGCTCTCACTGCCTTGGCCCAGTTCTGATTCGCAGTCTGATTCTGCCACTTAAAACTTAACTGCATACCATTTTTGAAATTTAAAATTCAGGCAATCGGAAACGCTTAGTGACTTTCTAACAAAGAAACAAACACAGCATCCCTGATGGTCTAGTGGTTAGGATCCGGCGCTCTCACCGCCGTGGCCCGGGTTCGATTCCCGGTCAGGGAATCTGATTTTGCCACTTTAAACTTAATACATATCTCTTAAAAATGTAAACATTCAGTTAATTGGATACACTTACTGACTTTCAAATACCTAAACACAGTCATCCCTGATGGTCTAGTGGTTAGGATCCGACGCTTTCACCGCCGTGGCCCTTGTTCGATTCCCGGTCTGGGAATCTGATTATGCTACTTGAAACTTAAGTGCAATTGGCTACACTCATTGGGATCTGGAGCTCTCACTGCCTTGGCCCAGTTCTGATTCGCGGTGTGATTCTGCCACTTAAAACTTAACTGCATATCATTTTTGAAATTTAAAAATTCAGGCAATCGGAAACGCTTAGTGACTTTCTAACAAAGAAACATACACAGCATCCCTGATGGTCTAGTGGTTAGGATCCGGCGCTCTCACCGCCGTGGCCCGGGTTTGATTCCAGGTCTGGGAATCTGATTATGCTACTTGAAACTTAAGTGCAATTGGCTACACTCAGTGACTTTCTAACACCCAAAACTATCAGTCAGAGCATTAATGATGTTCTAGCTGTTGGAATCTGGCACTCTCGCTGCCCTGGCCCAGTTTTGATTTGCGGTCTGATTCTGCCACTTAAAACTTAACTGCATATCATTTTTGAAATTTAAAAATTCAGGCAATCGGAAACGCTTAGTGACTTTCTAACAAAGAAACATACACAGCATCCCTGATGGTCTAGTGGTTAGGATCCGGCGCTTTCACCGCCGTGGCCCGGGTTCGATTCCCGGTCTGGGAATCTGATTATGCTACTTGAAACTTAAGTGCAATTGGCTACACTCATTGGGATCTGGAGCTCTCGCTGCCTTGGCCCAGTTCTGATTCGCGGTCTGATTCTGCCACTTAAAACTTAACTGCATATCATTTTTGAAATTTAAAAATTCAGGCAATCGGAAACGCTTAGTGACTTTCTAACAAAGAAACATACACAGCATCCCTGATGGTCTAGTGGTTAGGATCCGGCGCTCTCACCGCCGTGGCCCGGGTTCGATTCCCGGTCAGGGAATCTGATTTTGCCACTTTAAACTTAATACATATCTCTTAAAAATGTAAACATTCAGTTAATTGGGTACATTTATTGACTTTCTGATAACTAAACACAGTCATCCCTGATGGTCTAGTGGTTAGGATCCGGCGCTTTCACCGCCGTGGCCGGGGTTCGATTCCCGGTCAGGGAATCTGATTTTGCCACTTTAAACTTAATACAACCCGGCCCGGGTTCGATTCCCGCTCTGGGAATCTGATTATGCTACTTGAAATTTAAGTGCAATTGGCTACACTCAGTGACTTTCTAACACCCAAAACTATCAGTCAGAGCATTAATGATGTTCTAGCTGTTGGAATCTGGCACTCTCGCTGCCCTGGCCCAGTTTTGATTCGCGGTCTGATTCTGCCACTTAAAACTTAACTGCATATCATTTTTGAAATTTAAAAATTCAGGCAATCGGAAACGCTTAGTGACTTTCTAACAAAGAAACATACACAGCATCCCTGATGGTCTAGTGGTTAGGATCCGGCGCTCTCACCGCCGTGGCCCGGGTTCGATTCCCGGTCAGGGAATCTGATTTTGCCACTTTAAACTTAATACATATCTCTTAAAAATGTAACCATTCAGTTAATTGGGTACATTTATTGACTTTCTGATAACTAAACACAGTCATCCCTGATGGTCTAGTGGTTAGGATCCGGCGCTTTCACCGCCGTGGCCCGGGTTCGATTCCCGGTCTGGGAATCTGATTATGCTACTTGAAACTTAAGTGCAATTGGCTACACTCAGTGACTTTCTAACACCCAAAACTATCAGTCAGAGCATTAATTATGTTCTAGCTGTTGGAATCTGGCACTCTCGCTGCCCTGGCCCAGTTTTGATTCGCGGTCTGATTCTGCCACTTAAAACTTAACTGCATATCATTTTTGAAATTTAAAAATTCAGGCAATCGGAAACGCTTAGTGACTTTCTAACAAAGAAACATACACAGCATCCCTGATGGTCTAGTGGTTAGGATCCGGCGCTCTCACCGCCGTGGCCCGGGTTCGATTCCCGGTCAGGGAATCTGATTTTGCCACTTTAAACTTAATACATATCTCTTAAAAATGTAAACATTCAGTTAATTGGATACACTTACTGACTTTCAAATACCTAAACACAGTCATCCCTGATGGTCTAGTGGTTAGGATCCGGCGCTTTCACCGCCGTGGCCTGGGTTCGATTCCCGGTCTGGGAATCTGATTATGCTACTTGAAACTTAAGTGCAATTGGCTACACTCAGTGACTTTCTAACACCCAAAACTATCAGTCAGAGCGTTAATGATGTTCTAGCTGTTGGAATCTGGCACTCTCGCTGCCCTGGCCCAGTTTTGATTCGCGGTCTGATTCTGCCACTTAAAACTTAACTGCATATCATTTTTGAAATGTAAAAATTCAGGCAATCGGAAACGCTTAGTGACTTTCTAACAAAGAAACATACACAGCATCCCTGATGGTCTAGTGGTTAGGATCCGGCGCTCTCACCGCCGTGGCCCAGGTTCGATTCCCGGTCAGGGAATCTGATTTTGCCACTTTAAACTTAATACATATCTCTTAAAAATGTAAACATTCAGTTAATTGGATACACTTACTGACTTTCAAATACCTAAACACAGTCATCCCTGATGGTCTAGTGGTTAGGATCCGGCGCTTTCACCGCCGTGGCCCGGGTTCGATTCCCGGTCTGGGAATCTGATTATGCTACTTGAAACTTAAGTGCAATTGGCTACACTCATTGGGATCTGGAGCTCTCGCTGCCTTGGCCCAGTTCTGATTCGCGGTCTGATTCTGCCACTTAAAACTTAACTGCATATCATTTTTGAAATTTAAAAATTCAGGCAATCGGAAACGCTTAGTGACTTTCTAACGAAGAAACATACACAGCATCCCTGATGGTCTAGTGGTTAGGATCCGGCGCTCTCACCGCCGTGGCCCGGGTTCGATTCCCGGTCAGGGAATCTGATTTTGCCACTTTAAACTTAATACATATCTCTTAAAAATGTAAACATTCAGTTAATTGGGTACATTTATTGACTTTCTGATAACTAAACACAGTCATCCCTGATGGTCTAGTGGTTAGGATCCGGCGCTTTCACTGCCGTGGCCGGGGTTCGATTCCCGGTCAGGGAATCTGATTTTGCCACTTTAAACTTAATACAACCCGGCCCGGGTTCGATTCCCGCTCTGGGAATCTGATTATGCTACTTGAAATTTAAGTGCAATTGGCTACACTCAGTGACTTTC